>NW_026932733.1:277500-519983 GCF_032062105.1 Saccostrea cuccullata
TAAATTTCATACATCATTCATAATCATCAGCTTAACAAACATAGTCTGCCTCTTAGCTGGTGAACTGGGTATTTTCAACTCTTTACTTGGAGACCTTATAACCTTACCCTTAGTTTGGTATAAATATTCATACAAAATACTCAGTATTTCAAAAATATTCTATAAATATTAGTATTGAATCAATGATAATAAAAAAAGACATTCTTAGCAATTGTTTTGTAAAACACGTTTTGACTGGCTAACGCACTGATGTTTGAAGCCGTAAAATGGGCATTAACCATGTTAACGAGAGAGAAAGCTTTTCATTGTGACGTCATAATGGAGCGATGCAAATACACAATGCTCCGTGACATATTTCATATAACAAAACTTAACAAAATAAGACGCAAATAACAAACATGCATGGATTGCATTAGAATGTGAATAACTAATCATCTAATTTGGTATTTCCGACCGTTATTGCTGATTTAACAGTTGCAAAAATCCGTTTTACCGGATCTGCTTACGTGTCACCGGTAAAACTCAGTTTGCGACCATTAAATCAGCATTAACAGTTGCAAATACCAAATTAGAAGATAGTTATTCCCGTTGGTCTAAATGGCAATGATATACAAATCTGAATCGAAAACTAGAAAAGATACTTTAAAAAAAAAAAATTTTTATGAACAAAACTAGTTAGAAAATAGCATGAGGAAATAACCCTCTTCTATCCCCCCCCCCTCTCTCTCTCTCTCGCTCTCTGCTTTGCCCTGGAATTTTGATTTTTCTATTCCTTGAGGTAAAATAATTATAGTGTTCTTCAATTTTTTTCTTCTAATTCAAAAATAAATTTCAATCTACTTTTGTGACCCAATCCCAGATTTATTACATACAGCCAGTGAGAGGAACACACTTCTTTGCCATTACCTGCTATTATAACTTCTTCCTTTGCTTCATCACTCATGGTCATTTCATCAGTATAGGCAGGGTCTAAGTACTTCTGTACTTCTCTAGCTGGAAGTATGAAAATGAAAGATATAACAAATATAGAACTTTATGAGATCCATCTATAGATATACTCATGTCAAGAAAAGGCCTGTGCATGATGTTGAAATCTGAGTAGGTATTTTTTTTTCTTTTCATGCTTTACTTTAATATATAGTACATCCTGTACTGTAATCTATGTAGAAGAATCACATTTGTATGGATAAGATTTATTAATATATCTTATCTAAAAGAATTCATTTGTATTACATATTAACAAATAAAATTGTACTGTAAATAATTAAATTGCTGATTTTCTTACATTTTCTGTAAATCTCAGCTATCCTCTTCTTATTTTTTGTTGCAGTAGAAATCTTTTCTTGAATGTTGGCAAGCTTTTCTATGCACTGAAAACATTCAATAAGCTGAAATTAGTATGAACTAATCAGAAATATAAAACTATCAAATGACTGCATATTTATCCCTAAGTATATTTGCTGTCATCAGATATTTGAAAACATATTTAATTTGACAGTTTTGCTGTTTGGGCCCTTCACTGTAAAGATCGAATCTTTAATATATAAAAAAAAAAAAAGAAAGTTGATAATGGTATGACTTGGTGATGGCTAGAGTTTTGTGTCTTTACCTTCTAGGGATGGGTATCGCCAAAAATTTCGTATCACGATACAACACGATTTTTTCCCACAATATCACGATAATATCATGATATTTTTAAAAGCAGTTTTACAATGATTTTATATGAAAAGTCATTATTTTTCTAAAAAATATGCTAGAAAAACAAAATTTTACTTTCTTGAAATTTTTATGTATATAAAATCAATTATGTTTGGGCGGTAAGATGCCATTCTTTTCACTTTTTACATTTTTTATACTTTCTGTGATTGTAATTTGAAAGATTGAACAAATAAATGAATAATTTCTGGACTTTATAATATGTGTCTAAAGACCGGTATTTAGGTCTCCGTTATCACGATATGTATCACGCAACAAAAAATCGCGATATACCGGTATACCGATAAAATCGCACATCCCTATTACCTTCTAACATGTCTAACTTAATTTTTTTTTTAATGAAAACAATTGCAATAGGATGTCTTAGTTAATAATAAAAGCTTTCTGATACATTTAATATAAAGACTTTTAAAAAATTGTGATCTAAATCTGCTTATTAATAATATATTAATTGAACAGAGAATCTTAGAAGTCTATATAAAAGTGTTGTACAGAGGCAAAAATTCCAGAGGTGAAATTTACGTCATCTGACAGACAGACATGGTGGAAACTGAGTATATAATAGAGATTTATCAAATGCCTTGAAAAAGAAATCAGCACATTGCTTTATCAGTAGTTGACACTTTCTCTACTATTACATTTTTTATGGTGTGTATGTTTGTAACTTTTTATATAAACATCACTAAAAATTGAAAAACAGTAGGGAAACTTTACATTTAGGTGTCATTTAGCATAAACATTGCTTGAAGGTCTACAGAGGGTATATCCTGACCCTGTACTACAAACTGGGTCAAGGTCAACTGTGTTAGAAATGTATTATATCAAAATTCTTTTATAGTCCATATCTTGTTAGCAGAGAACTGGAAACATTCACATGACACAACAATAGTGTTCTAATAAATGATTATATTGACAAAGTTTTACACAATTTTTTTATATTTCATCTGCTAGAAAAAAATATAAATTTTTTTTAGAACTCTCTAGTAAGTCAGACTTAAACTTTAGACAAAATTAAACTCTCTAAAAATCTGACTTATAGGTGAGCATATATGGTAAGTCTATTGAATGACTGTTTCACCATCCTATAAAAGTTAAAACGCAATCACCACTAAATCTGCATACAGTCAAATAAGCTTATAAAAAATGTCAGGAATGAACAAATACATGTATGCATTGTTATAAACATTCACTACATCCAATAAATACTTAACTGTAACCATGGATTTATTGTAAGTGACTAGTCATTAAAATTGTTTGTTGTAACTGTCTTTTATTGTACATGTACAATTAAACTCGCATAAAAGGATTTCTGGGAACATCTCCATACTGCACATTTGTAGAATAGATTCAATAGCCAAGGAAATAAATTGTTCATTACAAATAAAAATACTTGTTACCAGGCGACCGTTTCACTAACAAATCGCAAATCGTAAACGTACGATAACGTTTACGATTGCTAGAGGTGCATGTAAACGAGCGTTTCACAAAACTTATCATAAACGTAGCACTTATGACTGTCGAGTTACGACCAACTTATTGGACTCTTCTGACAAAGGAGGTGTATTTCTATTTGTTTGAGAGCGAGAGAAGCGGAGAGAGAAAGAAAGAAAGATCATTATGAAATAAAAATATATTTCATTATTTGTCTTAGTCCTCAAAATAAAGAAAGAAAGAGATAAAAGACAATAAGTTAATGGAAATTACATGTAGATCACTAAAAAAAATATAATTGCAATTATGCATACAATTTGCCAGTGACTATTATAAAGTTCCTTTCTAAAATTATAACTAGGATCAAATTTTACATACCAAATATCTTTATTCATTCTTGCATTCTATGTATCTTAATTATAAAGCATAGTCCACAATGGTGTAAAATGTTTTATTTTACTTAAATCTTAATTTATTTCCCTCCTTGCTAAAAATTATGACGCACTCGCGGTGAAACGAAACATATATAAAAGTTTTTTTTTCGATTCATGTTTTTGTTAGAAATTACAATTAATTGATACATGTGAAAGAATTCGGCATGTTTATTTCAAATATTGCCAAAACTCAAACGCATGCATGTTTTTTTTCAAAATATTTTTAGATATAAATAAATAAGCAAAGATGTTAGCAAACTATCCATCGAAATATCTCGCTCTAATCTTAAACATCAGGAAACTAATTCAGAAAGAATATTTTACTTTCACTAATGGCAAATTAATCTTGTCAATCAAAGTTATTCAATCTAAGTTAATTCAAATTGTCTTTAACAAACACTGATCCAACAACCGACAAAGCGCTCCTTTTATAGTTTGTATATAATGGAACTATGCCCGTAGTAGTGGTTTCATGTAATGGGGCCCAAGAGGTAAATTGAAATTGAACAAAATTTAAAGGAGGGGCTAACTCCCAAGAGTAATTTGAAAAGCAAAGGAAAATTATAAACTGTCCAAATCCTAGAATTTGCCGGTGCCCGAACTTACAGCAACAAAAAGTGGGAACGGGGAGGGGGACATCTTAAGAAAGATCTACTACATGTCCTGTTTGTAGCAAAATTTATGCCCCAAGAGTGTACATATATTCCGTGTTCTACAGGCCTCTGTTTACATTTATATAAGTTTACAAGTTTATTAGTTTTCGTAAGTTAGAAAGGTTTATTTGATTTTATTTTCACTGACCCAGTACCGTCAACGTAACTAAATTTTCATTTTAAAGAAATTTGGTTATTTTCACAAATTCGCGTATATAATTATATATGTGCATATTCCAGTGATTATTCATTTATTTAGAAAAGAAAAAAAGGAAACATTAAGAAATAGAGTATTTTTAGTTTAAATTGATTTCTGTGTCATTATTCATTTCTGTAAAGGGGGTGAATGTGCAGATTTCTTCTAAGCGATCGTATACATGTGCATAATGCATTCGATCTAATTTAAACTGTATTTTTACTGTTTGATTTTTATGAGAGCAGAATATATTGAGCTTTAAAATAAAATTGAAAATTTAAACTACTTCTTATAAAAGTTGTCTGATTGATTTTTTGTAAATTGTAATGTTATCTTTTTTTTATTTTGACAGTGTGATTTTAAGATCGGACTCGGTCTACGCAAAATACTATTGTTGTTAATAAGAAGCAGACAGAAATGCAAGAAAGTGACAAATAACTTAGTTTCTTGCTCATATTTTCGTTTTTTATTTCTGTTTTTCATGAAATGACTCGCACATAAGTATTTTAAGAGTGCCCCTGACCACTCGTAGAGTTACGATCACGTTTAATCGTAAATCGCAAGTCGTATCTCTTTGTGAAACGCACTTATGTGCAACGTTCAAGTTTACGTCTACGTTTACGAGCTACGACCTGTTAGTGAAACGGTCGCCAGGTTCCTTAGCAAGTTTTACTGTACATATACCAGTGAATGTGTCTCTCTAATCTGCTTACCGGTATATCTATAGATTATAGATATGTTAGACTAAAAACCATTGCAAAAGTGATTATGATGATAAAATAAATAAATATCTTTAATATCCTTTGGTTATGAAAGAAAGTGATAAAAATGAAAGGTTGCAAGTGCATATAAATGTACCATACATGTTATCTCAAAAAAGTAGAAACCAAACACAAATAGTGAATATAGTAGTATAAATGTTTCTAGCAAATAAACATTGATAACGTTACCTCGTCTGGCCTCTTTTTATCCTGCACAGATCAAAAGAAAAAAGTACATATACAACAACCATGCTCATCATGCATACACTACTGAATGGGTACAGTAAAATCGACACTCAACATTGATACATACAGTCAAGTCAAAAGGTGCTATTTACACACTTTCAAAAAAAAAAAAAAAAATTCCTATAGTATATATTTTCATGTAAAACTTTCTCATATTGTGGCCCAACCCAAACTCTAACGGGCCATGATTTCATTGAAGAAAAAACTCAGATCTCCATTTGAATATAACTAATCATGGCTTTGTTATTCTTTAGGAGATTTTAGCAGATTTTCATTACATTTTAATTATAAAGAGGAGGTTTACTACTATCAGGTTGGGCACACACTGCCAAATGGTCATTTAACCCCTGCTTGGTGGTCAATCGCCCATATTGGCGTCTTTTTTACCTACCAAATGGTGGTCTTTTTTATTCAAATCCAATTTTTATTAAAATAAAGCAAAAGCGCATTTACTTAGGCATTGGAGAATTTTAATTTACATATTCCTCGCACATTTATTACAATTTAGTCAATTTTCCATGTGGAATTTCCTTGGAATTTCGTAAAAACGAAACCCACAGTTATTCGTGACGGCCAAACTATTTGCTCAAACAATACGAAAAATTATTTTGTTGTGCATAGTTGGTAAAAAATATATTTAGACAAGAGGTGTTAGTCTAGAGAAGTAACTTTTCAAATGATCTTTCAATCTGCGTCTATTTAAATCTCTATAAAATCCCGTTAAACACGAGCTCCTTGTATCTTATTCGTATGGTGGGCACTTATTGCTATAATATTCATTTTTTCTACATTTGAATGTAACATTTATTCTTTATTTTCTTTTAGGATGAAGTTACGATTTCTGTGCAACCTTTCGTGGTTCAGTATGCATATCTATGAAGTATATACCATATTTATTATATATGTTTGAATAAAAGATTTACAAAGTGACATTTGCAATTATTCTTCTTTTTATTCCAAGATTATAGTTTCTGAGCGATTATTTTATTATGAATTCACTGCATATCGTATTTTTGTAAAAAATAAAGCCAATGCATACGAAATAAACGAAATAAAAGCGAATTCTTACCCTTCCTCTTATTTTACATTTTGAAAATTAACACTAATGAGCCCCCGTAGTTAAATCAGTCTTTTGACCCAAGTTCAGAAAAGATTGTCATTTCTAATTGGTTAAGATAATTGATCGGTTGCCCGGATGACAGAAATATGAAGTGATAAACACGATTGATAGGTGCAACTATGAGCGAGATGGAGGGAATTTTTCTTTTTAGGCTGTTTAAAATTAAAACTATGTTTAACGTCACCTGCGCACGTAGGTTTATGAGAAATTCGTCTTTGAAAAAAACAAACAATTCGGAATTCCGTATGTCTGTTCCGGTTTGGTTCTACAGCGACTGAATTCTGCTTCCCGTAGTGACAGAAAATGTGCTTTGATAGCCGCAGTAAACTTAAAGGCAGTTGGTGTCTTATTAAAGAAAACTAGTGAATTAAAGAGTTTGGGACCATAAATGTAAGTAAAAAAATAGATAATTTTATGATTGAAGTTAATGACAAAGTCTAGTTTGTTGATTTTTTTTGTCAGTCTTCGAATCACATGTTCAGACTGACAGTGACAGACTCAGTTCGTAATACTATTGGCTGAACTTTTCATTGTATTTTGGAGAGAATTGAAAAACTTTTTTACTGAGTGGAAAGTGTGTCAAAAACCAAGATTTATATACAGTGAAAAGCATCATTCAAATCTTATTCAATATGTTTCATATTAAAAAATATTTCTGTAAAAATTGAAAGGAACAGTAATGAGTAAAGTAATTGTTTTCTTCATAATTCATGTACCTACAAATAGCTATAATTTTTGGAAAAGATAATACTTGTCATAACCATTTGAGCAGGGAGAACCTTACCGAAGACAGGGCCTCTCAAGTGAAGGGGAGTAAGGAAAGTGGTTGGGGTACCAAGACGTGAAGAATCCTGTTTTTAGTGTGGAATTCAAGGTATTAAAGATAATCTAACAGCTATCAGTACGGTCCAAATATTAGTATTCACACTTTCAAAACTTAATGCTAGTAGATCTAGTACTAAGAAAAAATACGACATAATTCAATTTGAGATATTTCAACATTATCAGTTTTAAATATTGTCATCAATAATTTTAATTGTAGATATTGATCAACTATTCCCACAAGAAGAAGCATTTGCCTCCAGGATATCATGGATGTGTGGCAATATGAATCTAAAGGACAACTGAGGCCTAGTTACAAGCCACTTTCCTGCACATTCAGTCTTAGACTACATTGTTTGCTAACAATAGGACTCAAACTGATTTACATACTAAGGAAAAACTCTGCTAGGGAAATTAATCTTAAGTGTCATATCAATTAAATGCTCTTATTACTTAATTGTAATGTTTTTAATGTAGTGAATAGGTTAATTTGAAGAAATTCACAATTGTTTGAAAATTTGTTTGTTTATTTTTTTTCCTCCCTCCCTCGTAGGTTTTGAACTTGAGATGTGACGTTAAACGTAGAATTAACTTTGAACAGCCTTAACTTAAAACACAGAAACGTTACACTTGTTTACATAGGTGATGATTTTGTCAAATATTTGAACGACACTGCGCAAAAAAGTCCGCATTGAAATTCAGATTTTTTTCGTTCAAAGTTTAGAAAAATATCTATATTTTATTCCTTGTGAGTTGAAATTATGCGCCATTTCACGTCATTCCAGAGAACTGAACAAAACGATTTTTCTCTCCCATTTGGTGGTTAATAAAGACGCCGATATTGCCGATTGACCACCAAACAGGGGTTAAATGACCATTTGGAGGTGTGTGCCCAACCTGACTATAGGACTACTTTGCTAAGACTGTCCCAAAAATGCCACGATTTTAAGTTAACAACCTTAAATCTACACTACCAAAGAATACATCCACATAAGTTATAGATATGGATTAATATAATGGCTTAGCCTTTGCTTTACTTGAGTAGATTTATTTCACTTTCTTATTAATAAATAAAAATGAAGTGTGGAAAAATGTCAAACTCAAAGCATAAACAAATTAAAAAAACTGCATACAACTAAAAACCACAATGCATCAAATTACTTTGAAGCTTCTTAAAGTTGAGACATACCTTTGGGTAAAATGCATCTTTCTCTGAGCTTCCAAAAACCTTATTTTCAATTATATCTAATCTGCTCTCCAATGCATCCAATTCATGGTCAGCCATGTTGGAATTGAAAGGGCTAATGTCCTGAAAATACAATACAAGATACATATAAATTTATATGGAAGATTTCACGTATATTTTTTTAATTCTTAAAATTCTTCTTTGGAAACATATTTCTTTTTATATTCAAACTATTTTTTCTTAATAATTCTTCATAATCATGATTTTTGATATAAGCTACAAAGAAATAAAAGGCAAGCGGTATATCTAGTCTTCCCGACTCCCGACGCCCGACTCCCGACGGTCCCGGATTTGGGATTTTTAGCGATTTCTTTTTTTACCGGTGCACAGAATTGATTCAAACTTTTCAGGCATATTTTCTAGATAAATATGAATTCATTAAAGCATAAAAACTTTAGGAAACTTGTTTTTCTATTACTGAATCAGCAGTATCACCTGCCAAAAAGCGGTAAATCTAGTACTCTGTTATAAATATTAAAACCCAAAACGGACACCGATGTTTTCGTAAAATCGCGATTAAAACAACAAAATGAAGTATAATTTTTTTAAACAAATAACTGGAAAACCTCAGTTACATGCCAGATAATTTCTACGCACTAAAACTTACATATTTTCTTTTTTAAAATTAAAATTAAGCTATGCTCATCAATTATCGATACATAGCGATGAGCACTGATGAGCGGAAACGTGAAGTTTCCTAGATTATAATATTGATATTATTTGGGAAGATATTTCTTCTATAACAAAGATAGAATTAGTATTTCAGTAAAATTTGTGGTTTAAAAAAATATGAACAACTTAATTTTATAAATTCCATAACATCAAAATGACTTTTAAAGTCAGATTCCTTTAGAATTTCAATCATAGATTTTTTTTAACAAGAGTTATTATAATATTATTAATAATATACTTATTATAAAAGCTTTATTAAAGTAGTGTTAGCTTGGGTTAAATAATTAATTTCCTAATCACCTAGCTGATACAGTGAAACCGAAGAGATATTCTGTCAAATTAAAAAAAAGGTAATTATGTATAATGGCAAACTGCTGCTAAATCAAAGCTATTAACCAAGTTAACATAATTTCAAAACTTGTAGCTGGGGACAAACCAAGGTCCTTAAAAAAAATGACGTTTTTATCATTGTTTAGGTTTTCCTACGATAAGTAGAATTTAGAGTAAACTGAAAATCAATCAACAAAAATATTCAAATTTGAAAAAAATAAATAAAGGGGGGGGGGGTTGCTCCGAGGTAGAACCATGTCAATGTCGTAGAGCCTGTGAACATAATGTGGCAATGAGTTCTATACACGGGAAAAAAAAAAAAAGAAAATATGTGGATGTTTTGGGGCATACAAATTATCTGGAATGTAAATGAGGTTTTCCGCTTATTTGTTGAAAAAATTATACTTGATTTTGTTGTTTTTAATCGCGATTCCACGAAAACATCGGTGTCCGTTTGGGGTTTTAACATTTATAACAGAGTACTAGATTTACCGCTTTTTGGCAGGTGAAACATCTGGTTCAGTAATAAATACATAATTTTGTAAAAGTTTTTAAGTACTTGTGAATTCATTTAAACCTAGTTAATGTGCCTGAAAAGTTTGAATAGTTTCTGTGCACCTTGAAAAGAGAAATCGCATAAAAATCCCAAATCCGGGACCGTCGGGAGTCGGGCGTCGGGAGTCGGGAAGACTAGATATACCGCTTGCCGAAATAAAAACCCGAACCCGATGATAATTCCTGTTCCGAATTTCCCCTTTTACTAATCCCGGAAAAGGAAGCACGAGGTACACGTCACACAACAACATTGACTCTAGTGACAGAGGCAAAGACGCTACAGTTGATTAAAGAAGAATGGAGCTTAACACACGCTACTTCCTTTTGTTGGGTTTCCTTGCTCTATTTTCACTTTCTCTGGCTGCAGAGTCAGGGAGCGAGGAAGAGAAAGTCGATCCAGTAAAAGTAGATTATGCCAAAGGTTCAGTTTGTGGATACTGTGAATACTGCAAGGTAGGACAGAGTTTTGGAAATGAAAACGAACCAGGAAATGAATTGAAATTAATTAATAACTATTTAATGTTATTAAAAGTGAAAAATGAAAGTTGTAATTTAAGTATCTGACATTTAAGTAACATAAAGTGCAAAGTGACTGTTAACAATATATTGTTGATTTATAAAATAAGAAAATAAAAAGGAAAGCTCTTTTTCAGTTCTGCAAACTGTGTGAAAAAGACTGTCCTTGTGAAACTAGCCCATCAAAGCCCAACTGTAAAATGTGCAAGGTAAATTGAACACTGTTGAAGATTAAAAGATTAGATTAAAAGACACCTCAGGTGATGCATGCCAGGTGATAGCTGCAGATCTGTAGCATTATGGTTTTATATATTTGACTTTGACCATAATGCTACAGATCCCATAATGCAAAAAAGCGCAATTCACGGTGCAACATTTTTTGCGCACTGTTTGGGAGAATTTCTCTACTTTCTAGCAATGGTCAATCAACTACCTATCACTCCCTAATTCTAAACACATTCTGTAGCCAATATGTATATTTTATCCACCTCCCAACCGTTTACAGTTGTCTCTACAGGCAATAAACTAGCTTAAAGTGAATTTTAAGCATTCTAACATATACTTTTAATCTAGCGAGTTTATTACTTGTAGAGACATTTATAAAGGGTAGGTAGATGGATAAAATACTGTATCAGTGGAAATTTTAGCGAGACGCAAATTTAGCGATTTCTACCTCAGAACTGGTATTTTATTTTTAGCGAGAAGTAATTTTTTGGATTTTAAAATGCTAACTAAAGAAATTTTTAGCTATATTCAGTTTAAGCGATGTCAGCACCCTCTCTAATAATGCCAAAATTAAATCCTCGCTAAAAATTCTACTTATACGGTACACAGATTATTGGTAGTTTAAAAATGTGCCTAGAATTGGGGAGTGAAAGGTAGGTAATTGACTGATGATGGAAAGTGGAGAAATTCTCCCCAAAAGTGCGCAAAAAATATTGCGCCATAAATTGCACCTTTTTTGCATTACTAGCGTTACGGTCTAAAATTTTTAAAATTGTGCCTAGAATTTGGGAGTGAAAGGTAGGTAATTGACTGATGATGGAAAGTGGAGAAATTCTCCCCAAAAGTGCGCAAAAAATATTGCGCCATAAATTGCACCTTTTTTGCATTACTAGCGTTATGGTCAAAGACAAATATATAAAACCATAATGCTACAGATCTGCAGCTAGCCAGGTGATAAATAAATTCCATATATGAATAATTCACGTGAAAAAAATGAATTTAAAGAACACACTACTTTGATAGAAAGTTAGAATTCTTGTAAATATTATAGCCCTTTTATAGCAAACAATCAGGTCAATTTAAAAAAAAAAAATTATGACATACATGTATTTTAATAATTATAAATATTTGATGAAATGAAACATTTTTTTCTTTGTTTCAGTATTGCAAATTCTGTTACCTGTGTTCAGGAGTGTGTGATACAATTTGTCAGCCAGGTATGAGAATCCTTATGTTGTTTATAATTAATGTACTAAAAAGCTCTTAGTTACTTGTAATATATATTAGTCAGACTACACATCCAAGGACTTATAAAACTTTATGTTAAGCTCGTCTTAACTTTATAACCAAGTCTTACACTTAGCTTTATGTTTAGGTGGTGTTATAGACAAGGTTTCTGCTGCTATTGTCAAGTAAGTGTCAACAGATTTCTAATTTTATTTTTCTCATATCTGTTTAAACATGCCATTAGGATTTACATTTGAAAATGACGTGAAAATAATGAACACACTCTTACTAATGATAATATTACATGCATGTACCAACATTCTCAATTATTCAGATCAGAATTCATTTATTTAATAATCATTCTGGAGGATTAAGCTAATTTTTTATAAATGATGTTTAATAATTCTTTAACAGTGCTCTCCCTTCCCATGACCCTGAGGAGATCAATAAAGACATCAAATCTGTAGATGATTGGATGAAGAAAAACAAAGATGAACTTTGATGTCAGACAGACAAATAGGATACTCTACCATTCCATCCCAGCTGTGTTACTTCACCCCTAGTCTGAATGTTGATAAGTTCAAGTGTGATTGTAGCATTATAACTTCTATATTTATATTGTTGTGTTTTAATGAATTTTATTCAAGATGTATGCATGCTTTAATAATATATTCACACAAGAGAAGCCAATGAACAAGTGTTTACATTAATGTATCATACACTGTATTACCTGGGGGTACATATTCAAACTTGTATAAAAACATACATGCATATATAACATACATGTACATCACTAGTATATACATGTATTGTTTACAGGTTCCTCCTTAACTCAGAAACTATTTCATTATACTGTGTATGAAGAATCCCTATTGCTTTTTGTATAGAGTAGGAATACACTCTCTAGAGTTTATTTATAAGACATATCATTTTTCAGTCATGAAACCATACTTTATACAACACTGTGATACAAAATTCACTTAATAAATGCAGGTCACATATTTTTTTTTTATATAAATCATTGATAAAAAAAAATCATCCATGTTATGTATTATGGAGTTTCATTGTCAATTGTCAATACTGTCAATAATGGACACATCCTTTCATTATAGGGTACATTAGTTCAGAATGCAGATTAATTATGACTGTGTACTGAAACTTAAGACAGAATTGTGTACATAAGATTTAAATGATAATTTTCACAGTGTTGTTGCAGAATATTTAAAAATGTGAGTTTACAATCAATCCAATACCAACTTGTACACAAATATATGTTTAATTTATTGTAAAATTTTCTATTGTTTTGTGTTTAGATGTCCTTTTTTTTATTCAAGAGAACAAATAAAAAATGTGTCTTTGAAGAAGCCACAGTTGTTGTTGACAATAAAAACTAAATGTATGATACAAATCAAACTTAAAAGGGAGAGGGAGGCACAAAAAAATCCTAATGTAAATACTGTATATATATATATATAAACTCAACAAAAAAAGAAACGCATATATTATATTATATATATATATATATATATATATATATATATATATATATATATATATATATATATATATATATCGTCACGAATACCAGCTCCTTCAGAAAATTTGTGCCTTTATGCTGATTTCAATCAGTTTTTGCGCAGGTGATGATGGAGGATGTGACAGTCCTTTCTGGGGGGTGGTAACCCGCGAACGGCGAGTTCTAGGTCTGTCATCTCTGTTCTTAGCTGGTGGAGAAGTGCATTTAACTGCTGCAAAGCCGATTGATGTCCACCAAATGCAGTTGCAACTTCCAGTTGCATAGTTCCGGTTAGAATCATTGTTAGAGCCTTATTGCGTTCATCTTCGTTTAGGCGTGGCATTGCAGCATCAACATTGCAATTAAAGCAAAAATATGGGTTCAATAGGAGCGTATATTGTTTCTCTAAATCCTAAATTTCATTGAAAATAGACCCTCGATTTACAAGAAATCATGCAAAGCACTATTTTCATAAACATTATTGATCAAGGGAAATAATTCAACAATTGGGGTTTCAAAGCCCATGGTGTACATTAAATTGGTCACAGGTATTTAATGATAAAACAGATAATTGTTCCATATACGTTTTTAAAAATTCATTTGATGAGTTAAAATTATGCGTTTCTTTTTTTGTTGAGTATATTTCTCATAGTTTTCATAAAATTAAAATTAGTTTGTTACTGTGTATTGAAACAATCTCATACTCAGTGAGGCTAGCTAAAGCCATCTACAAAACTTGTCAACTGGATATAGTGGTATTTCTGTAGACAGTAATCATTTAGGAATTTATATTCTCAAGAAAAGTTATGCAAGAGACATTTACAAAAGTACTACAGACTGTAGAGACCGGTCCTTCGGATGATTCCATATAAACCGAGGTCCCGTGTCACAGTAGGTGCTGGCAGAAAAAAGATCCCTCCCTGCTCAATGGCCCTCAATGCCAAGTATAGGACAAAATTTGTAGCTCTCCACTGGCAAGTGGTGGCATCTCCATATGAGTGAAAAATTCTCAAGAGGGACATTTAACAACATACAATTAATCCATCAATATTGTAGTGAAACCCTCAGCAGCGGGACATGGAAATATAGCATCCACCCCTAGATGTACCTCCTTCTAAACCTTCAACTTGGTCACTCATCCGAAAATAAATGTCATTATCAGCATCCAAAGTAAGTCTGGTGGGGTGTGTCAACAAAAACAAGGTTCACTTCCTTTAATTAATGCATGGCTGGAAAGCATAGGGGTTATAGAACTCAAAGATACCTCAGAGTGAAGGTGTCCAAAGTAATTTAACATAGATACATGCACTCATTTGAAAAATATATAACATATGCAGCACCTTAAGCTTGTCTGGTAGTGTACACCATTAAATGTATCATCCATGTAAAATAGTCAAGTTTGTTCAACACAGGGCTTAAAGTTACTTGAAATGAAGCTGCTCTAAATATTTTAATCTGCTCCAGAAACAACCTGGTCATTCTTTGGCTGAAAAATACAGCTGAAATCCAAACTGGTACAATGAACAATACTCAAAGCTTCTTCATGTATCTCCTCTTCATGTAGGGCATAGAAGTACTTGAAAAGAAATCTGCTCCCAAAACTTGAATGCTGGATGCAGATGCCAAGAGTATTACAAAAGCTCCCATAACTGGCTGAGGTATGTTCACCTCTGAATGTATCATAATTTATTTCTATTCCAAAAAGACAACTCACAAAGACTTAAGTCTGCAGACAAAACAACAGATGCTTCACATTGTGTTATTTATTGTTTTAACAAGTTACAACAAAGAAATGACTAATAAGACAAAACAAAACTACATCATCTCAAAAAGTTGTTGTATTATGTAACTCATTATGTGTGATAAAATCTGCAATGACATGATTATTTACACGAAGCAGTTCAACACAAAGAATGTACCCATTAAATTTGTACCCATATTACTGTCGTACCAAATAACCTCAATATCTTATGTGTAGTTGGTTATTAAATGTACTTATGTAAGAATTGTGACATACACATATGATCAGTTGATATTTTACACAGATCTGGGACTACTTAGCTACCTATAGGTTTGATGAAATTGACACGCCACAACCCACAACCCACATCCCCCCCCCCACTAATTATGGAATTTGTTCACTAAATTTTGAACAACATGGAAAAATAATAACAGAATCTTATAAATTTCTATAATTTTTAAAAGACCACTACATGTACATGTACGTGTCAGGAAATGGAAATTATGCATACAATAGAGAAATCAGCATTGCACAATATATGAACAGTTACCATTTTGATACAGTAGTAGATCTAGCTCAATACACTCAAAAAAGTAAGTTTGAAAACCAATGGTTGAAACAAAATTAATCATTTGAAACTTCACTTCATTGAATCTTAAGAGTCTGAGGGGGCAATATAATCCAGGGTGAATAAAAAAAATTATGCTTACAATGATAAACATAAACTTCTGAGTTCAGCGTTGCACTTTTTTAAGTTTATAAATAAAAAATTATATTGCACATAAATTATATTTTATGTACAAAATTATATTGCACATAAATTATATTTTATGTTTACTTCAGACTACTAAATAAAACAAATGAGAGTATTGACAATGAAACTGAAAAGCCTTAAATATTGTAAAACTCAGTTTTAGATAGTCCTGGGTACATGTTGTTTTTCTTGGCAGTAACAATAATATTTTACATTCATTCATAAAAATATAAGTTGAACTTGGTATCATGAACACTGAAATTTCTAAAACATGGATATGTTGTAATGGCTTGGAAGTCCCAACTTCCTTTTTAATTTTTCCCTCTCTTTCTTTTTTTTTTTTTTTTTGGGGGGGGGGGGGGTGTTAACCTCAACATCTCAAATCCTTAGACATTCGAAGATTTTTTTTGGATCCCATTGAGTTTGAGATGATGAGGTATGACTAATTTATTCTGATGATCATGTAGAAGCTCATTAAAATATTAAAAGTAAAACATATCAGAGAGAACAAAGAAAGCAGCATTACATTTGTAAATTTCTCATGAAAATACATGTAAATGTTTTATAACGATCTTCTTTGGATGCTAATAATTCATTATTAAAGATGTATATTTTGTTATTCTTAACCTAATGCAATGGAGATCAAAATTAATTCAATGTACCTCCAGATTTATTATATCTATGTGACATCACTGTAAAATTTTGAAATTGCTAAATGTTTCATTGCCCCCCCCCCCAAAAAAAATGACTATATTTATGGATATGCTATATTCCTGTTTGAATAAAACAAGTTTTAATGTGCTATATAACAAGCTATTTTAGCAAAAGGCAAAATTAGTGATTTTTTACCAGATGTTGCCAATTATAAGTGAATATCATTTTTAACCAATTTACAAGATAAGCATATCTATAAAGTATTTTTTTGTGATTGAATTATTAGCAGCACACATTTTTAGCAATACCAAAACCATCACTAATGTCTAATAATGCCAAAATTAGATAATCGCTAAAAATCCCCATTATATAGTACATGTATATCATATCCTGGCTGAACACAAAGACAAAGTATTATATATATGTATTGTGAAGGAAAAATATGTAATTATTCAAAGTCCCTCAGTCTTACACTTTTCTCAACCCTGTTTTGTGACTTTCTTAATTTCTAAAACAAATGCACTAATGATTATATGGTTTTTATAAAATAAATCATTCAAAAATAAAATAAAAAAGCATTACATGAAATACATTCATCATCCCTATTATGCCACACTTAAAATACTGTGAAAACAAGATACTAAAAATACTGCCTATTACACCAGACACCGCCAACATAAACTATAACCCCTCCAACAAAGGCTCACAAACAATCATCCTCAGATTCTCAGGTCCTGTCCTGTCTGAAAATTTGCTGCCCTATTTGCTTTCAGAACCTTAAAACACTTGGGATACTGACTTAAATAGCAAGGTAAAAAAGTTCATCTTGACTTCATTAATATGAGCTAATGCATGTAATTTATTACTGACTTGTGATTAGAATTGCCTTGGATTGAAGAGAAAGCATATTTTGTATTGATGATGTAGTTTTGAATTTTAAAATTAGAGAAAATTCAATTGCCACTTTTCTAAGGGAGGTTAAAATTGTTGTCAAAAAATGAAGTTTTGATAACTTTTATATATATATAGTGCTATTAAAATATATAAAAGAAATGGATGCTGTGCGTACCTTTAAATATTAAAACACAGTGCTTAATAAGCTAATGCATGTGATTTATTACAGACTTGTGATTAGAATTGCCTTGGATTGAACAGAAAGCACATTTTGCATTTCATTAGAGTTTTAAAGAGAAAATTCAATTGTTTGGGATATTACTGTCATGAATCACTATATTTATATCTGCATCACACAATTCATACATTAATTTTTCTCTTAATTTTCCTTCATTCAGACACAACACATACACTCTGGCATTCATTTTTTCGTGCTAACATCATAAATAACAAAAATTAAAATCTAAAATGGTCACCAAGTCTTGATACTTCCTTTTCCTTTATAAATCATATATGTCATTGCTGTAAATAAAAGGGGAGGTAATAGGGTATAGCAGAGCCATCCAAAGAACAAGTCCTATTACAAAACTGGCGATGAGCTTGTGACGTGTCTCTGTGTTAGGGTGGGCCATGACTTCACGGAAGGCTGGGAAACCCATGTGATTACAGAACGCATGTACCACCACTGGGGCGATGAAATGTCCTACAATTAAGTCAGCAGTATTGTACAGGTGAGAATTTGTGATACACCATGAAAAACATGATTAACATGAAAGCCAGACTTCCTTACCACACTTATTTAAAGACATCATAGGCAAAAGAATACTGTACCTGTTCTTAGGAATAAGAATGCAGAGTAGGCACCAAATAATGTTGTGTAACAGAGCTGGAACACTGAAATAGTAAATATTCTGTCAAATGTTTTGTAATAGAGCTGGATACTTTAAAATGAACATTTTGTTCTTGAACATTTACACATGTATGTACAACAATTTCACAAAGTGAACAAGAGCACAACATAGGAATCAGTGACTGAAGAAAAACAACAAGAAGATTAAATCTGACAGAATAATAAGTTCTTTTTACATTCAAAACAATCAAGATGTAAATTTGACTTACATGATTGTTTAAATGCCTCTGATAGGGCTTGTCTCCCTTGTATAACTTTCTCAATCATGTGATGAAAATGTGCTGCAAAAAAAAAATTGCTATAAATTTTTAATCAAAATCGGGAATCACCTTTTTAATCTTAAAAAGAATTGCAAGATTTTAAATGAAAAGCAACATGTTTTCAAACATACATGTATATCTGGTTCATAATTGTTTATGGTAAATTTGAAAACTATAAAAACCAAGAATAATGATGAGGATAAACAAATTTCAAATTCCTTAGAGTTTTCTCTCATTGTTGGCTGAACACTCATTTTTCTCACTTTGTCTTTTGTAAGTTACCAATAAATATTTTTTAGGTGCTTTAAGTGCTATGGGACAATTTCAATCTGTACCTGTATTGCTAGAACACTCAGCAACATGAAGAACATAATGATTATTGAACTTATATATTCATACAGATTTTATGTGTAAGATATTGCCCCATGAAGTTGGTACTTGGTAGTATTACAGAGGGAAAACAGTGTTTCATGATGGTTGACCCTGCAAAGGGGAATAACTTTTGTAAATGTGAAAGTCGTCTATTGTCCAGTTTAATTTGTAAAACTGGCCCCTGAAGCCCATTATGTACACTCAACACAATATAGCTATCCAAGTCAGTAGTTTAACATTTAAAGTGAGTTTTCTTACCTACACCAAAGAACAGTGGACATAAGAAGACAGACATTCCACTCCCAAAGCATGGGACTAACAGAGGCAACATACAGGCTCTATAGATCATCTCCTCAGATATCGGGGCCTAGAAAAAATAACAGAGGCAACATACATCGGGAGCCTAGAAAAAAAACAGAGGCAACATACAGGCTTTATTATATACAGTCAAAAGCAAAATATAGAAAACAGTCCTTTACAGTCAATAGAAATATGGATAATCATGTATGGTGCATTAGAGGCAACTAATTTTTGTATCGGGGCCTAAAAAAAAATCCTATATTCAATAGAAATATATTACTGTGAAAACATTAATTTTCATAGGGATTTAATTTTTATTGATTTCGAGGTATGGAGAGACCCACGAATTCATGACGACCACGAAATGTAAAATTTCATATGCATTATTACTCAACACTTCTCCAATCACAAAATCAAATCTCAACATATCAATAATTTTTATCTTAAACCTTAAAAATTTGCACCCACGAAAACATGTGATTTTACAGTATGTGGTACCAGTAGACTAACCAAATTTCAAGATAGTGAATATACATGTACCATAAGAATGTATTGTTTCGTTTTAGAAAAACACTCCATCTGTACAATTTTTGTAGATATTTTATTACATCCAGTAGTTTTCTAATAGATAATTAGTATTAGTAACTTACAACTATGTGGTTTCTTATCCAGATAAGGTTTTTCAAACTATTGGTCCAGTATCTTGGTTCTGAAATGGAACAATTTCAAGATTTGTTTACGCTGGATTTCAAATTAACTGAATTCAATGAATACAACTCTCTTTTTACATTAATATTCAAACATTCAGCAGTTTATTAGTTTCCTTAGTAAAGGAATAAAGACTTCTACCTAAATATATTCTAAATACACCATCTACATAGTGAAGTGTTAAGGGTCCCAAGAAGAGAACCTAGGAAAATAAAAGAAAACATTGGTTATAAGGATTCTTAAAATCAGCTTATGGTACTAAACAATAAAACGTTATTGACTTAATCTGTAAAGTATAATACATGTATATAGGCATGCATAGAAAAACTACCATTTTCATGAAGAAGCCTAAAATAAGCTCTCTATGTGTATATTTGTGTATTCTTCTTTATGCGAGACTTGCAAATGGGTGGTACCCTATATATTATGGAATTTATTTGTTTTGATCTCAGCACGAATAGGTTTGTGCTAAAATCTATAAGGAATTTATGTTCATTTGTGTGTTATATTTTATTTATAGGCCCTTGTAATTGTGAATTCAACAACAGTTTTTCACTTATTAGGAAATTTTATTGAATATTTTATCACAAAAAAATAAACATTTATAATGAATAAAATGGATCTTTTACTTAAATAACTCTGAATTATAAATCAGAGAATATATCAAGTATAATAAAGTTTTAGCCATGTTTCCTTAAAAATGTCATTAAGATTTACTTTCATAAATGAAAATTTTATTCCCAAATTAAATTCATGGAAAAGATAAAATCACAATTTTTATTTTACATAATTGTACTCCAGCTGTTACTATATAAAATTTTCATAAAAAGATTTATTGTAACAAGAGATGTTTGTAAAACACTTATGCCCCCTCTCCCAAATTGGAATTTTTCTAGGTCCAACAGGACATAACTCTGTCAAAAATGGCGCGATTGTATCCAAAACAGAACTTGACCTAGATATTTATCTGATAAATCTGTATACTAAATTTCATTTTAGTATGTGCAACCCCTGCAAAGAAAATGAATAGAAACTGCAAATAATTGGAATTTTTTCTAAGTCCAAGGGGCATATCTCTGCCAAAAATGGAACAATCGTACCCAAAACAGAACTTGACCTAGATATTCATCTGATAAATCTGAATATTAAATATCATTTCAGTATGTGCAACGGTTGCGAAAAAAAATGAATGGAAACTGCAAATAATTGGAATTTTTCTAAGTCCAATGGCCAAAACTCTGTCAAAAATGTGGCGATCCTACCCCAAACAAAACTTGACCTAATTGTTTATCTGATAAATCTGTATACTGAATATCATTTCAGTATAAGCAACGGTTGCGAAGAAAATGAATGGAAACTGCAAATAATTGGAATTTTTCTAAGTCCAAGGGGCATAACTCTGTCAAAAATGATGTGATCATACCCAAACAAAACTTCACCTAGATTTTATATGCTGTAAAGCAACACTTCAAAGCAAAGGATACAATGTTTATATGTAATATATGTCATAATTGAATTTATTTATACCAAATTTCATTTCAGTATGTGCGTATTCCTAACCACGGTTGTGAAAAAAATAACAATGAGAAAAGAAGGCTAAACAAAACTGTAGAAGGAGTAGCATTTTAAAGGAATTTCACACATTTCTATTTTTAGTAACAATGGCAACACTTTCATCAAAATACCGAACTACTCTATATATCAGTACACTTGTGTGCCAAGTTATATTGCAAAGACCAAAACTGTAGGAGGAGTAGCGTTTTAAAGGAATTTCACAGGAAATTCTTTTTTTAGTAACCATGGCAACACCGTTCATCGAAATCAAAATCTGATGCACTATTCTATGTATAATAGTGTAGACTACTTGTATGCCAAGTTATATTGAAATCAGATCAAAATTATAGGAGGATGATTTTAGGAATTTAGAAAATTCTATTTTTAACCATGACAACACCATTCAAATCAAAAAGGATACAATGTGTGTATATGTCAAAATATATAAAGGAATTTCACAAAAAAATTCTATTTTTAGTAACCATGACAACATCGTTCAACAGATGCACTTTTGTGCCAAGTTAATTTAGCATTTAAAGGAGTAACCATTATGCGATAATTATCTTTGTTTCTACTTGTGTGCCAAGTTATATTGAAATAGATCAAAACTGTAGGAGGAGTAGCATTTTAAAGGAATTTTACAGAAAATTCTATTTTTAGTAACCATGACAACACCGGTAATCGAAATGAAAATCCGATGCACTGTTTTATGTATCTTTGTATAGTCTACTTTTGTGCCAAGTTATATTGAAATCAGATCAAAACTGTAGGAGGAGTAGCATTTTAAAGGAATTTCACAGAAAATTCTATTTTTAGTAACCATGGCAACACCGGTCATGAAATAAAAATCCGATGCCTATTTTATGTACCTTTGTGTAGTCTACTTGTGTAGTTAAAAAATCAGACCAAAAGTGTAGCGTTTTGAAAAATGTCAGAGTGAACCAGTAGAGCTAAAAATAAAGTGTACATGTCAGAGTGAACGGTGATAAAACTTGTACTGCTTTTCATTATTTTATACACAAGAAATAAAATATATTAAAAATTAAATTCTTCACCTATAATTTCATTAAAAAAAAAAGGGGAAGGTTTTATGAGAGCATCCCTTTAAGTATTACTAACATACATTAAGGTCATTTGCTTAAGTACACAAATATGATAAATATTGGCAAAAGGATTCTGGATTTGTTGCTCACATATTAAAAAAAATTTCAGCGAGTTACACTTCTAATGACAATTTCAGCTAAAATGAGTGGCAAGTAGAGCACAGATCTTACATTTTCTGAATCTGAAGATGTTCCAAAGCATTGCAGGAGAATTGGAATAACCACACAAATGACGGATACACTGGTAAAGCGCCGTTTAATGGTGTCTGGATGGTCCCTGCAAGGCAGAATTAAATAGTGTTGTCAAATCGGTTGAAAATCAGAATCGATTAATCGGCAGCATCGGTTGACTTTAACCAACTGATTATCGGCCAATAATCGAATTGGTAACTATTTGTATAAAATAGGCACTAAATTTCATGTAAAATGTAGAATTTAATATGAATTTATTATAATGTAAGTTAAGGTGTATTGTAAAGATTAAAATTCTAAATACAGTATGCAGTTTGATTGATAATTGTAAAAATATCATTACTATCTTGCAATTTATTTTATACGGTCAAGCAAAGTCTTACTTATCTGGAAGGAAACCAACTTCTCATTTTAAACCAGCTGATTTTAAGTATGTTATGATGGTAAATGACAACACTTGGATAATCTTAATTTATATGGAAGATATAATGATATTGATGACAAGAGCTTTTTCCTTGAGATAAAAGTGAGAAAACAGTAAAAATATATGTGCTGTATTATACCTATTATAATCGACTGTTAAAATCTCAAATCAATTGTCTAAAATCGACAGCCTTTCCGACCGATTATCGATTATAAATCGATCATCGTGACAACACTAGAATTAAATTTATTCAAGGATACCACAGAACAACTAAATAACTTTGTACCAAAATTATTTTCACATCACAAAATATTCAGTCAAAGACCAACAATATACAGTCTACCTGAAAGTTTAAAATTTTACTACATTTAAGTCTAGCAACAAAAATTCCAGGCCATACATTATTTACCAGACCAAGCTGATTCCTTAATGTCAAAGACATATCTTATAATACAGAGATTTGGAAGTGATATTTTTTAATGTCAATCAGAAATCTCTATTTCTAAAAACCAAACTCTACCAAAAAAAATTCACTTTTTATTTGTGAGTCTTAACTCTGTATTCTATTAACTTTTCTTTCACCAAGTAAAAATATGGCCATGCAGGGACCAATGTAGGTCCCTAATAAATGCATGAATCTGTTTGGACTAATTTTGTATTCATTGTCTGAACCTTTAGCTACATCACTGGGTAATCGATGGGTTTGCCGAAATTATGTTTGCTCTGAGTGGTTTCACCTCCAGTTTACCTTCAATCTATAAGGAAAGATTTCAAATTTTTGCACATGTGGATTTTGGCAGATTGCTTTAATACACTAATTACAAGTATTCTATATTTATGGTTCTTGCATTCTTGCATGCATGGTAATATTGCAACATTTTTCATTAATCTAAAGCAATCCATCTACACACACACACACACACACACACACACACAAAAACCTAATACCTATTTGATTGCATTTTTAATAAACAAAATCTTCTTTGTTCAAAATTTCAGAAAAAATAGAAATTGTTGGAATAAAATTAAGACAATTAAACTAAATTTATTTATAAACACATTTAAACTAAGATGAATCGTGACAGTAGTGTAATTTCCTTGTGTTCATGTTTTTTGAAAAAAAAGTCTTTAATATATTGTTATAACAAAGGGAATTAATTCCTTAGTATTGATTAACAACTTATTATTTAATTCACTTTAAGTGTTCATTAATTGAATTAATCTAAGCATGACAACTGATCAATTGGACTTTAATTTGCTTAAGTAATAAACATCAAGTACATTCTATGTTTGGGGTCAAAGGCTGGTAAAGGTCTCGAAGGGTGTAACTGATGTCACTAAGTTACACTATCAAAACTTCGAGTTAATGCATATCGTCTCAAATAGGTTCTGCCAGCTAGTCACATGTCACACCTCCCCGTGGTGGCCCTGGAAATGCTTTCAGTAGCTGAGTGACAGTGGCAAAAGGCGAGTCTCCAGTGCCTTTAAATAGCTGGAACCTGTGACTAAGGGAAGGAAAACCCCAACAGAAAACCACCGGTCCTCCGGGTTCAGGGGGTTGTGCGCAGGATTAGCAACTACCATGTAAAACAACAAACGCTACAGAAACGCAAGCAAGATTTGATCAAGACATCTCAAATTCTGGAGGAGAAAATTCTCCAAAAGGAAGACGAAGGACGCCACGTGGTGAAAGACAGAGACAGAAGGAAACTACAAGGCCGAAAACCCTTCTCGGACCCAGAATTATCAATGTAGGAACTTGGAATGTAAGAACCATGTACGAAGCAGGCAAAACAGCGCAAATTGCAGCAGAGATGAGAAACTACAATCTTACACTGCTTGGCATAAGTGAGACAAGATGGATTCAATCAGGACAGTGCAGACTTACTACAGATGAATTACTCCTCTATTCCGGGCATGAAGAAGAAAATTCACTGCATTCTCAAGAAGTGGCAATCATGCTATCCAAAACAGCAAGGGAAGCATTAATAGGTTGGGAAGCACATGGCCCAAGGATTATAAAGGCATCATTTAAAACAAAACATAAACGGATTAACACAAATGTTATACAATGCTATGCTCCTACAAATGATGCATAGGAAGAGGCAAAGGATGAGTTCTACAACAGACTCCAAAGCGTTATTGACACTTGTAGAGAAAGAGATGTTACCATCATGATGGGAGACCTTAATGCCAAAATTGGAAATGATAACACCAGATATAGTGAGATCATGGGACAACATGGACTAGGCCAAATGAATGAAAATGTGAAAGGTTAGCAAACTTATGTGTATTCAACAAACTGGTCATTGGTGGCACTCTATTTCAGCTCAAAAGAATCCACAAAGCCACCTGGGTATCACCAGACCAGAAAACTGAAAAGCAGATAGACCATATATGGATCAATAAAAAGTTTAGAAGATCTTTGCAGGATACCAGAGTCAAACGAGAAGCAGATGTGGCCTCAGATCACCATCTACTGACAGGCAGCAGCAAACTGAAGCTCAAAAAAATGAAAACAGAAGGAAACTCTCAGAGAATCAGATATAACACCAGGTTTCTCCAAGATACTCAAATCTTATAAGAGTACAAGACTGCGGTGAAAAACAAATACCAAGCCCTACAAGAAATAGGTGAACTAACAACAGTTGAAGAGCATTGGAAAGGGATAAAAGAAACCATCACAACAAGCTGCCATGAAATACTTGGAGTGAAAAGGTACCATCATAAAGACTGGATTACAAATGACACGATTAAAAAAGTACAGGAAAGATAAGAAGGCTGTGGTCAATTCAAGCAGAACAAGAGCTGAAAAAACAAAAGCACAAAAAGAGTATGCAGAGGCCAACAAGAGAACAAAACAAAGTATTAAAGCTGACAAAAGAAGATACATCGAGGAACTGGCAACAGAAGCAGAACAAGCTGCAAAAGCAGGAAATATGAAAGATCTGTTTGACATAACAAAGAAGCTAGCTGGGAAGCAAAGTAAACAAGACAGGCCAGTGAAAGACAAGACAGGGAAACAACTAGAAGGGGAAGAAGAACAAAGAAGGAGATGGAAAGAACATTTTGAAGAACTGTTGAATAGGCCAGTTCCATCCAACCCTCCTAACAATACACCAGCAGATGAAGACCTAGACATAGACTTGGGACCTCCTACTAAGGAGGAAATCAAAATAGCCCTAAAACATCTGAGGAATGGCAAGTCAGCAGGGCCTGATAACGTCCCGGCAGAAGCACTTAAAGAAGATTTTGACAACTCAGCCAACATACTCCATCCACTTTTTCTGAAAATATGGGAGACAGAAACAATCCCAGAAGAATGAAAAGAAGGATACCTAATCAAGCTGCCAAAAAAAGGAGACCTTAGCAACTGTGCCAACTATAGAGGAATAACACTGTTGGATGTTCCTGGGAAGGTATTCAACAGGATCATACTAAACAGGATGAAAGAAGAAGTGGATGATAAGTTACGTGACCAACAAGCTGGCTTTCGTAAAAATAGATCTTGTACGGACCAGATAGCAACGTTACGTATAATCATCGAGCAATGTGCAGAATGGAACTCCTCACTCTACATAGGCTTCATAGATTACGAGAAAGCCTTTGACAGTGTTGACAAGGAGACAATATGGAAACTTCTGCGACATTATGGAGTTCCTTGTAAACTGGTGAATATCATTCGCAACTCATATGAACACCTGATATGCAGGGTCATACATAGAGGACAACTGACAGAACCATTTGAAGTAAAAACAGGAGTTCGACAAGGATGCCTTTTGTCACCCTTTCTGTTTCTTCTTGCAATAGACTGGATAATGAAATCATCCACAGACAATAGAAGAAATGGATTACAGTGAACACCATGGTCACAGCTAGATGACCTCGACTTTGCGGATGACCTGGCGCTCCTATCACATACTCAGGCACAAATGCAGGAGAAAATAACAACAGTGACAGAAACATCAGCACAGATAGGACTCAACATCAACATCACAAAAACAAAGATCCTAAGAGCAAACACATCATCACATGCTCCATTATAAAGAAGGTCAGGAAATAGAGGAAGTTGAACATTTCACCTACCTTGGCAGCATAGTGGACCAACAAGGAAGAAAAGAAGCTGACATAAAGACAAGAATAGGAAAGGCAAGAGTAGCATTTCTGCAACTTGGAAACATCTGGAAGTCCAGGGGAATAACAACATGCACCAAAGTTAGGATTTTTAACACCAATGTCAAAGCAATGCTTCTCTATGGTTCCGAGACATGGAGGATGACTGTTGCCACATTAAACAGGATACAGACATTTGTCAACTCTTGTCTGAGACGCATCCTCCAGATTAGATGGCCCCACAAAATAAGTAACACCAATCTGTGGCAAAGAATCAACCAAGCCCCTACAGAAACAGAAATAATACAGAGAAGGTGGAGGTGGATAGGGCATACTCTATGCAAGCCACATAAGAACACCACAAGGCAAGCCCTATCCTGGAACCCCCAAGGAAAACGTAAGAGAGGGAGGCCAAAGAACACCTGACGGAGAGACTTGGAGGCAGACATCAAGAGAATGGGGAAGAACTGGAAGGAGGTAGAAAATATTGCCCAGGATAGAGGGGCCTGGAGGAATCTTGTTAGCAGCCTATGCCCCAAAAGGGGTAGCAGGCATAAGTAAGTAAGTAACATTCTATGTTTGATGAAAACCACATGGGGTTGAACCCATTCAGGGTGAACTAGTTAGAATAATTAAACTGTGTCTCGGGACAAGCCCTCACCAAAGTTAGAATACGTATTTAAAAATCTTCAATTTACAATGTAGTGTAACTCATGTTGTTTGTCGCGGAAAGTGGGGTGCCCTAAAAGATTACGACAAATATTTCTTTCTCGTTTCTAAAGAAATGGGCGTGTCGTTATGTTATAATTGACAGTCAAAGCATGACTCAGAACGTTTCATCCAAATAGAAAATTTTACCACTTCAATGCGCTTAATTGTAGCCCCTTCACAATAACTGCGGTATTACTCTTTGCAGGGCAAAATAATAATGTTTGGCGAAGTTTTTGTTGAGAGATAATTAATTGACGTATATTTAACAATTACTTTTACGTCATATTTCACCAAACTATATCATTTTGCCCTGCAAAAGAGCAGTACCGCAGTTACTGTGAAACAGCCTATATTGTAAATTATCCACGTAGGCCTATTTTTCAAAGTGAGCTGCCAAAGGAGACTGCGAAAATTGCTGGGGAAATAATATTTCCATCCATAGTGTTGTATGTGTGTGTGTGGGGGGGGGGGGGGGTGGGGGTGGGGGGGTACTGCCGTTTTGTGATGAAAGACTTTTTTAAAGCATTTTTCTCCTTTGGTAAAATGAAACCAACCATTGTCAACATTTTGGGACAGGAGTGCATCACACCTGATTAAAATTAAAGAACTCTAAATTACCTGCTTTTGTTCTTATCATCAACCCAGACATAAAGACTTCCAACATAAATAACTGCAATAAACAAACATATCAAAACCGCCAACCCTTTATCCAATTCGAATATCATGGGCGCCATAGTAAAAAAAAAAATCCAAGGTTTTACTAAAAGAGGGTGAGTGGATTTACCCAAAAGGACCCAAAAGGAAATCAAAATGACTAAAATTAATATATTATGATACATTAAAAATGAATAAGTTGAATTAAATTATGAATATTCATATTATATAAGTTTACCTAAAAGTTGGCAAAAACATACATTTATATTGTTTCAACTTTTCTTAAAGAAATAACATACGACTTTTATAACACATCAAACACTAAATCTGATCAGCCCACCCCAAACACACACTTTCCCCTCAAAAAATAGTTTTAGTTTTAATAAAATATGAAAGTGTTTATTTTATATCCATTTATTCTCTTTATTTGAAGTCCTTTTGGGTCGTTCTTAAGTTCCTTTTGGGTTCTTTTGGGTAAATCGATCCAAAAGGAAATCAAAAGGACTCAAATTAATATATTATGATACAATGAAAATTAATTACTTGAATTAAATTATGAATATTATATTATAAGTTTATCTTAAAGTTGGCAAAAACATACATTTATATTGTTGCAACTTTTCTGAAAGAAATAACATACGACTTTTATTACACATCAAACACTAGATCTGGTCAGATATGCTTTGATTTCTTTTAGCTGAAATTAAGGGGGGACCTATGTCGTTCTACGTCAAAGCAGCGTTATGTGACGTCACAATAGCGACGTTTGTTTTTTACCTGTTGACTTTTGCAACTGTGATATAGGCATTACATTGCTAATAATCAATAACGTACACAATTTACAAAAAGAAAATTTATTCATAACAGTTTTATTTGATTTATGGAGTTTGTTAATATTAGAATTCTCTTCCTTTGGTTGATAATTCATAGCAATTTCAGTTGTGAAGAAATACCTCGATGATATGCTGATATATAAGGGCAAAAAGATAAAATAAAATTCAGCAAAGAAAGCGGCTTAAATTATGGAAATATGTTTGATTTTGTTACCCATTAATTGTGTTTTCTGGATAAAACTAAGAGAAAAAATTCAGAAATGTACTTGTATCTATATTTGCTTAACGATTTATAGTACATGTAGAATTTATTGTACAAAGTCATTCCTAGGTGTTGGTTGTCGACGGGGAAATGCAGGGGGGGGGGGGGAGAGAAACAGAACGATCGGTATGAAGAAGATAAGAATTTAGTTTCTAATCAAAACATATATATGACTTGTTTTTCGTAAAATAGTTTTATATTCAGATGTTTGTCGGTGTTTACTTACCTTCTTAAGTGCAGAAAAGTCAATATTTACGACACAAGAGTGCGAAAATAAAAGAAAACATCATATTTCTCGTTTATTTTATCATAAAGGTATACTTTTTTCTTTGTTAAAATAAAGAGATGAATCATTTCTATTAAAAATATGAATTACAACATTTTCACACAAAGACTTTTAAAGATATTACCTGTTACGCATGTTGGAATTTTAAAAAATACGACAAGAAAAAGGGGGAATACTTACATTGTGCTCCAAAATATTTTTTCATGCGAGATGAATTACAATGAATTAGCCTTCATTTGAAAAATACAAGTCATATAAATTAAATAATGTTGAATTTGAATGTGTTTTGACATTTTTGGTTGTTTTTAGCGCATATTTGGGGTAGAACAATAATGTCTAAAAATAATCTATTTTTAGCATTTCACATTGTTTTTGCACGTGCTCCTGTGTAAAAAAAGCATATAAAGGTATTGTTTTTAATACCTGAAAATTAAGAGCAAGTGGTCAGGAAAGAAATGTCAAAGTTTTGAAAATTTCACACAAAGACTTTTCCGACATACATGTAGGTCCCCCCTTAACAAAGTATTATTTTATTTCTCCTTCTGTTTTACCATATCTTACTATATGATATTCGATAAGTAAAGAAATAAGTTTTATTTTATCACATGTTCTAGGCATATGGTATCAAGGATGGGGTGGGGGTGGGGGGGGGGACCTCCCGTCCCTACCCCCCCCCCCTCCAAACACACACTTTTCCTTCAACACACTAGTTTTAGTTTTAATAAAACATGAAAGTGTTTATTATATATCCATTTATTTTCCTTTTTCAAGTCCTTTTGGGTCGTTCTTTATTTCCTTTTGGGTCCTTTTGGGTTATTTTGGGTAAATCGACGCACCGACCGAAACTGAAAGTAGAAAAGATGGAGGTAGCTCCCTCAGGTGAGTCAGTTCTGTTTAAGTCAATGTACACTGCATTTTGTATTATTGATTTACCGAAGCTAGATTTTTTTATTTTTAGTATCAAATAGTGGTATCCTAGAACTCAAAGTTATGCATAAAAAAAGCAATTATTATTTTTATACATTATAACAGTTTGTAAGTTACACGTTGTTTTCATCACAAGGGCTTGCTCCTAGTCCCAGGGTGAAAAAGAGAGAATTCAAAACATAAGTCTCTGCCACACTTCAAGCGGTTTATGGTCGTATTTGCTATCCTCTATTAGCATTGATTAGCAGATTTAGTTGATGTGATATGAATTCTATTTTTAACAAAATAGAATTGGTCCCATTTAACAGGTCCAGCACAATCTCTTGATTTAAAGCTGTAACTTAGCTTGAAATAGCTGTATAGCTTCATTAAGCTCACTAAATCTATTTATATGCAGTTTTTCTACAAATGTTTTTTGTTAGAAAAAGAGAAAAAGCAAGTATTTGACTTTTCATATATTGTACTGTAGGCTATCAAAAAAAGCAACCCAAAACAAAGATAGTTTTGTGGTAATAGCTGTGTTTGATCGCTGGTGGCCAGATAGCTCAGTTGGTAGAGCACCTGACCAGAGATTCAGGGGTTTGGGTTTGAATCCTGGTCTTACAGGTCTGCTGCATTTTCTCCTCTCCCATTACATTTGGTGCAGTGCCATGCCCTGATACTGACAGGTGAGAGGCCTGCCAGGGATGAACCTGGGTTGGGGTCTGTGAGGGACCAAAGACCTTTTAAGGAGGGAGGAATGTGGTGATCAGCCAGGTTCAATCGGCGGTAGTCAGATAGCTTAGTTGGTAGAGCACCTGTCCAGAGATTCAGGGGCCTGGGTCCACTGCATTTTCTCCTCTCCTGTTACAGTTCTTATATTGAAGCCTTTGAATACTTTTGAGCAAAAGATGAATTTCTGTTGTTTAAGGAATTGTACACTACCTTGTTTATGTTGAGGCAAGGATAAGAAAAATTGCTTCTCATTGTACTGAATAAATATGGTAACCAATCAATTAGTATCTTGTTGACAATATATGACCTCCATTATAATTTCATTCAAGAAGTTATGGTTTGGTTCACTAATCAATTGACCCAAAACATCTAGAACTTTGAGTACAAAGAGACATAATTTGCTGAGTAATTATTACATGCATTGTATTTAGAAGAGTACAAGTTTGAATACTATCACTTTACCATGTTTACCAAGGTTTTTATATATGCTGTATTCGATAGAAGTATTCGAATATATTCGAATATTCGATAAAATAAATACATTTTGCATTATTAAATATATATCTTCACTCTCCTGTCAAGCAGTATAGGTTTTATGCCATTTTTTTTAGAATAAGAACTCATATAAAGTTTAATTAGGGCCCCGCAAGGATTTGCGGGTGCCCTATAGTAATCACTCTGTCTGTCCGTCTGTTTGTCTGTCTGTCTGTCCGTCTGTCACTCTTCCGTCCACAAATTTTCTGTTTTTTTCTAATAACTTTTTTTATGGTTGCCCAATCAAGTTCAAATTTGGTATGATAGTTCAGTAGGCAGAAATACATATTTTGATGCTAAGTTTGATTCTCTGTGTCTTCTGGCTTGGAGCTGGGGTGGTGGGGTAGATTCCTTAACAAGAATGAAGCAACTTTTTTTATGGTTGCCCAATCAAGTTCAAATTTGGTATGGTAGTTCAGTAGGCAGAAAGACATATTTTGATGCTAAGTTTGTTTCTCTATGTCCCCTGGTTTGGAGCTGGGGTGGTGGGGTAGATTCCTTTACTTTATATAAGAATGCATTGGCAAAGAGAGATAACTGCTGAAGATGTTCCCATTGTAAACTGAATGCTGCTATGAGTCCCTTGGGATTAATTAGCTTTCCTCCTGAAGAAAATCCAGAGCATTATCTTTATCTGTCACATTAAGATGAATTACCGCAAATGAAGTTTGTTTTGAAGTTAAGTCAATTTGGAATGCTATGAACACTCTGAAATGTGGATTTTAAATGTAAATTTTTATATTAATTTATTTTTGTTAAATAGTTATGATTTCATTGAATTCTAAAAACAAGAAATAGATTAAAGAAGATTTTTTGATTTATTTTTTTTTTACTTTATGTTAATTCAAGAATATTATTAATTTTTAAGGTAGTTGTATAAAAACCCCATTCTATCATTAATACTGAAAAAGTTCTTATTGTAACTTTAGAAGAAAATGATTAGAGAGGTACAGTTAATCCCTTGGGATTAATTATCTAGCATGCTGCAGAAAATTTAGTAGGCTTTTCTTTATCTGTCACTTTAAGATTAATGAAAATCTTTGTCTGCAACTGCTGTTTGTTTGAAGTTATATTTGCATTCATTGAAGGCTGGCATTTTATATTTAAGATAAGCTTCATAATTGTGTAAATATACATTCAATGTTAAGTTTTTCTTTATTGCCTTATGTAAATACAAGGATATTATTTTCAGGTTTTTGAATATTCAGGAATTATCTTGAAATTTTAAGAATACAGTTGGTGTTGCTTATTCTTCGTACATTTTTTAATCATTCTGTAAGCTGCACCCTTATAATTCTACCCCATGGCGGGGCCCTTGCTGACTGGTCAGTTTTCTAGTTAGTAAATACTTCAAATTATCAAATCTCGTACATGTACATTCAAAATGTAAGGATTCATTTATTTATTTTTTTTTTTTGATAATTCAAAAGATTCTTTGTGTGTTTCAGATTAATTGATCTTATTACTAAAGTATGCATTGATAACTCCTACAAATATACCAAGCAGAACAATTATCTAACAGAGAAATATTAAAAGCAATTTATTTTGGCTAATTAATTTCTGATAATGATTTTGAATTATTGATATATAAACCGCTGCATTTCATTTCCGGAAATATGCATAGCATTTCCGACATTTTTTTATTTCATTTCCGACATTTTATGTTTTCATTTCCGACATAATTTTCTTTTCATTTCCGGAATTTACCTGTTCTAAGTAAAAGAAAACGGAATTTAAAAAGTATTTACAGGTATACCAAAATATTAATAAAAAATTGAAAAAAAAACATCCATACATAAATGCATACAAGTAGTACGAATTATAAGTCTAGGTAAAAGTGTTCAATGAGCATAAAACTTTTTCACTACATTCAATGTCCACTAAATTAAATGTCAGTGACAGCCCCATACAAGTTTATGTCCAAGTCACTGATAGATTTACAAAATATTGGATTTCAAAGACTCATTTATGATTTAATCCTTTAAATTTTTCATTATTAAAGTTATCAAATCTGTTAATATAGATACTACATATGTATTTGAAAAATGTCGGAAATGAAAACAAAAAAATGTCGGAAATGAAAACTAAAAAATGTCGGAAATGAAAAGTTGATAATTACCAAAAATTCCGGAAATGAAATGCAGCCATATAAACAAGGGATCCACGTGTTAACTGTAAAACTGTGTCCTTACAACAATACAAGCTGATTGTAAGTATTGGACACCATTATACCATTAATTAGTGATCAAATGAATAAATTACTCTAAGGTATTCAAAGAGGTCAGTGTCTTTTAATTTTGTACAAAGTTGATTCAATTTCTCATTGAACTTGTCAGGTTTTCCTCTCTTTTTAATGATTGCACACTTTAAAACGAATATTCGAATCATAAGTTTATATTCGAATATCAACTCATCGAATGAATATTCGAATATTCGTTGACATCCCTAATTAAAATGGCTATAAAATCAAGCTATTCTGAAGAGCTTATTAAAAAGATGTATAATATCTTTATCAAGAGGTTGTGCCAGACCTTTCGCAAATTCTTTGGTTGATACAGTGAAAACTGTGTAATCCAACACCTGTGTAATCCATCACTCTGTAAATTCTGTACTAAAATTTCTTTCTTTCTTTTCTTAATTTTAATGTTATTTTACACTTTTCAATCCGGCACACTGTCTATTCCGACACAAAATTTGTCTCCAAGTGCATGTCAGATTAGACAGGTTTCACTCTACAATATTTCTTGATAGCAAATACAATTGATTGTTGCTAATTCTTTGGTTGATACAATATGTCCTTGATAGCAAATATAATTGATTGTTAAATGCAAGGTTCTCCATTTGCCCAATCATGACAAGGAACACATGGCAGTTGTGACTGGTCAAATGGACTTGTTTACTCCTACATGGTTCCTGATCCCACCTCTGATGATTTTGGGTTCATGTTTACTCTGCACTCAATTGAGATGTTCCAATGGAATTTTTATCTTGATTGCTATAGTTACCCACATGTTTACTATCATATATAAAAACAGTAAATATCTTCATTAATAATTTGATCTTTGCAGACCAAACTTATTTCCTTATTGATAGAGTTCATTTTGAAATAATGTCTCATAAGTATATACTCATATGTACATATTTTTAATTGCAGAAGATTCTACTACAAAATGTTTTGGAGTCTTTCCAGTTACCTATCAGACTTGAGCTGAATCTTGAGAGTATGTTTTTATGTGCACATTAAAGCTTCAGGATTGAAGTATGAGGGCTGACAATTTTTTGTACTTGGTATGTATTACAGTATTTTGATGGAAAAGGAAAGCAGTTAGTGAAGGATAAAAAAAATTGATGACCTTCCTCTGACACAATTAAACAAGAGTCTCATGATAAATAGTATTCAGTAAGGGTTATAGTACGAGTAGCGCTCCATTCCTTAAAAGTAATGGAGCCAAGGCCATGAAGGGGACAAGGCCCATTACTTTTAAGAAATGCAGCACTACAAGTATATTATCCCACGTAAAATCTCCCTTTCTAAATGCTTGTATTTAATGTTTGTTAATATGTATTCTACTATGATTATTGCCAAGATCAAAGAAATGCTGTGGACATTATTCTCCAATAATTCACGAACGTCATCAAAAAATTATCAGATCAGAAATACGTATTAAACCTGTGCAGTTCAAATGTACATTTGACTTAAACATGAAATACTTATTTAGACCACATAGATGTGTCGTCTTTTGCAATTTAAACACTGTATATTGCAGAAAGTACCGGTAGCTGATGAATGTAGGTTTCTAAAGCCAAGCCGGACTGTTTCACGAACCTCCCTACATGATTTTAGTGATAAAGTGGTAAATAGGAAACTGATTTTGATATTGTATATTCAAAAAGATTAATCTAAATAAGGTTTAAACAGATTTATAATTAATAAACGGCTAATTTTAATGCAGGGAAAGCACAAATCATTTGCATTCTATTCACAGGTAAACAATCAAATTTACACTCTGGTGCCAAATGGAACAGTGTTATCACAGCATGGTGACCTAATTCGTTTCTATATAGAGAAACGATCAGTCGTATTTTAGAGCTGCTAGCACACATAGTAGAATATAGATAAAGTCCTTGTTGTCGTGAATGTTGCAGAATAACCTCCTTGGTCTCGAAATGTTGTTTTAAATATAAAAGCCTCGGCGTTCTCGGCTAACGCCTCAACTTTTATCTTTCAAACAACATTTCTCGACCTCGGAGGTTATTCTGCAACATTCACGAAAACGCGGATTTATTTCTTAAATAAAGAATATTTCTATGATACACTGTAATTACATTACATAAAAGTAAGTATTAGATTCAGATAAAGTAGAGAAAGTAAGGCGAGAAAAGTGTACTGACAGAAGTTAGTATAAGCCAATGTGTTTCAACAGCTTCGATAGCTCAGTGAAATGTGTACCCGACTCCAAAAGTTAGGATACTGTGTTTGATTCTCACCCTGGGCACAATAATTTTCTTTATGTGAAAATGAACTTGATAAAATTTTCTATTAGTTCTTTCCTCAGTTGAGGCACAGGAAAGAGAATACGAACATAACAAATTCCGTTTTCAATGTAATTTGCAACTCTCCATTCCTGAAAAATAATGGAGTGCTTAAACAAGAGCGATGTCACAGGTGGATTTTACAAAAATGAAATATTTAGTCTTCTCTTTCCTATTCAGCATACTGCCTGTACATGGAAACATTACAGGGTAAAAAAATACAATATCACATATATATATTACAATTTTTTTAAAATATTTAATGATACTTATACTGGACTATTGATTTGAATGCTTTGTCATTCTAAGAACAATAAAATTTATTGTTATGCATCACCTATCCTCTACTATTATCACTCTGTGTATAGTAATGGTTTGGGCTGTGGATATAGGCCTGGGTAGCTCACTCGATAGAGCACCTGACTTGTGATACAGGTGTCACAGGTTCGATTCCCAGTCTGGCCAAACATTTTCTCCTTTCCTGTTACATCTAGATAAAATGAATATCATGAAACCTTTATTTCTCTGAAAGGCACATTGTTGGAAATCCCTGGTTGGTCTCTCTTATATTGAGGTAAGAGAAGCTAGACTGACTGTGGGTTTCCGACGATATGAAAGGCACTACTTTACCCTTCTGAAAACTTCTCCTTGTAAAATTAAAGCTACTCACTAGGACTAATCCCTCATTAATATTCATTCATTTGATCATTATACTCAATTACAATCTTGAGTCACTCTGTGATGTAATGACATTAGCAATGTAACTATGATGTAAACAATTTCAACATGCAATATAAAAATCAAATTGAATTTGTAAAAAAATGACAAGCACACAATTTTTTTAAAAATACAGTTGAAATATTTTATTATTTTCTTCATGTCAGTGTTCAATGGAATGTCCCTATATAGTGTCTGAAACTATCTTAGTATATAGTTTTTAAAAAAAAGCTATTTCCCTCGGTGGCTTTGCCAACTCTCAGAAATAGTTTCCTACCTGGGGTTCATTTTATAACTGTAAAACGATGTACAGTATTGCTTATTGTTTTATGACAAAATATTTCTGAATAAATAATTTAATTACAATTTTATACAAATATGAAATTAACAGTTTGTCGTATGATTTCAATTTCAATATTTTCAATATAGTTTATCTCTCAAAAGAAGATAGTGAGAGCCAATGAAATAAGGTATAACATTTACTGACTAATTTTTTAGGTGTGTGTGTCATGGAGCCTGTGTGATATTGGCTTGAGTGAGCCAATTTTACCTGTGATGTGTCCAAACCAGTATGATAACCATGCCTGGCTTACTCGAGGGTTGGAGAAATGTGGAAACTCGCCAGAGAACTATCACTGTGTGATGGTCAAGTCTCCAGACCCTGAACCTCAGTATATGGAGTTTTGTCAAATACCAGTGTCTGTTCCCAAGGGTATGACTCATTCTCTAAAGAAAAGTTTTTTAACAAAAATGGTTCAGCAAATATGATAAAGAGGTATCAGTAAATCACTGTTTATAAAAGTATCTAATTAGTAACTTGTTAATTCTCTTTCAGGGAAATTTGTTATTTTCAACAAAGATAAAGGTATCTTTGACTCTATCACCTGTCCCATCGATAGATACCAGCCAACAGAGAGAACAACAAATCAAGCCATGGTTTTCCAGTGTGTGTCGGAGAAGTCTCGCTGTGACGCGGAGGGACAGGTGCGGTGTGACGACGGATCGGCAGAGATGGACCGTACGTGTCGATGTGACTACACAAATGGATACGTACTCGAAGCTGTAGCCAATGAAAACCCATATAATATCACCTGCATTCATCCTAAACGGATAATTTTGGAGTGTACTAGGTTTGATGATTGCCATGAGAACCAGACCCTGAGTATGACTTATCAGTGTGTAGATAAATGTCCGCTGGGACAGAGTCACCCCCCAGGGTCATCTCAGTGTAAACAAGGGTAAGTTAAAACTGAGTTCATTTGGGTTCAGCATACATCTCTCAACTTTGATGTTTTCAAAAATATTAAGGATTGATGAAAGAAAAATTTGCAAGAAGGAAAATAAGATATCCATACAATTTTATCAATACAACAGTCAAGTAATATAAAGCTTTATTATATACATGTACCTACTGTGTATCACAAAGTTTTACTGTTGAATTTACGTAATCACGTGACGTCGTGATCCGATTTTCCGGATCACCACACTGTGGTTTTCTGAATCCATATCACCACTCTCTGAAACTGATGACGTAGTACGCACGAACATGACATTATTTTTCTTGCACGTTAAAAAGTCCATTGTTAATATGCTTTATTTATTTGTTTTATGGATATACAATTGTATATTATAAAATTGATCGCTATAAAGTTTTATTTTGCTATATTTAGCTAGTTATAAGGGGGTATATAATAAATTTATCATTATAACAGTAACTTGATCCGAAGAGCCATATCAGGCATCGCATCCTGTTTGATCTGATGATCCGCGCCTGTCAACTCAACATGATACGACCCTTCGGATCAAGTTACTGTTATAATGATATATATGGATCATTTACTATTAAAACATGAACCTAAGAAGAACTTTTAGCATTCCAAATGGCTACCACCTTTCTCAATGACAGGTTCACCTTGCGTCTGAAGTCCCAATTGTTCTATATTGCTCAACTTTTGTAACAGTTTGAATTTGTTTCTTAGAAAGATGTTTGAAATTCTCATCTGCATACTAGGATATAATTTGTGCAAAGGAGAGTTACAAGACTCAAATTAGAATTAAATAATGAAGCATGATGTTGTAATAAAGCTATCTGAAAGCTGTTTTGCAATTTGCATTTTTTATGGACAATTTTGTTCATGGTATATACATGTATATGTGGTGAATACCATATTTTTTTTCCCAAACCTTATATTTTTTAGTTTAAGCTCTAGATAAAGGACGAGAAAAAAAAAACTTTTTGAAATTTATATAATTTTGAATTATCTTTCTTGAATTTCATATATAGTGAAAAAAATCATATACAATATGTCTAAGAGAACTGCAGATTTTAAATGAAGTAAAAGTTAAATGTCTGAAATATAATATATGTATTATGAAATGCATATTAAAAAAAGAAATGATGGCAATAGAGTATATTTTTTAAATTCAAAATGTACGAGGGCTGTTCGGAAATTATTGAGACAATTACATTTACTCCATAAAGGACGGAGATAATTTCATGAAAATTCATCAACATCTTAAAAAGAAAGACTAAAACACTTTAGTAAGTTTTCTAATTCTTACGATAATTACATAAGTTTCTGTGAAGTAATGAATGTACATATGTCTATTGACCCGGAGCAGCCTCGCTACGTCATTTAACGTTACGTTAGCCGTAGATTGTTTCTCATGTGAAACGATCGGGAAGCGTTTAATACTCTTCCTTCTTTGTTATTACATATATAACATTTCAAAAATCAAACATTCTCTTTTCTTAAACTATTCTTTAAAAATATATGCTGTTTCTACCCCAGTCAAGAATTTACTTTTATGGGAAAGGATGACTTAGAATCATGCAGTGCCAATTTATGCAACGCGGGTTAAATACCGTAACGATATCAATACTGTACGTAATAACTCATGGTCGTCCAGATCTTTTAATTTTACTCTAGTTAAATTAATTGTTTAAAAAATTGTATACCAATGAAATAACAAACCCTAACACATCATTTTTTTCTCGTTGTTATTGTTTTAGCAGGTCGTTCAATCTTGAAAAGAGTTCTACATTTCGCCACACATAATTTTAGGTATGATGGCTGCTCCGCCCTTGACGTCAAAATCCATTTTTTCGTTGTTAGCAGATTTCTCTACCGCGCTTAATTTTTTTATGATCTCCGCATTTCTGATCAAAATTCTATCAAATTTGCACAACATGAATTTGAACCAAAGCTGAAAAATTATACACTTAAACTGAATTATTTTCGCTTTCGTTATGGATCCACGAAGAGTTAGAATTTTGGGGTTACATATTTTCAATATCTGATTCCGCGACTGCTCCGGGTACCCCTACTATTGACACATTTATATACCATTGTAGAAAAAATATTGAATATTTTTAAAAAAAATTCTTTCCTATCAATTTTCAGTGTATGTCAAACGTATATGCCAATTTTCACTGAAAGACGTTCATTAGAAAGCAAAATATACACAATGTCTCAATAATTTTCGAACAACCCTCGTAGATAGCATGCAAGCTATAAAGTAAAAATTAGATATTCAACTACAAACAATATATTGTTGTGATTTATTTTCTTAGAATTTCAACCACTGCACCTGTTACAAGTTACCATTCCTCAACAAGCACACAACCATCTACATCAACCTTATCCGGTAAGAGCTGTCTTATTTTTGACAAAATTTGATTTGGTGAAAATTTGATTTCAAGCCCACCTCATGCTCAATGATGAGAGAGGTTATGTTATACTTCAGTGAAGTTGAGGGAGATAACCCAGGTATGTAACACCGTTGGCCTTGATGTAAACATCACATCCCAGGTTAAAGATTTTGGAGTAGATTTCTTTTTAAGTACTTCTCTGTCCTCTATATTGATCAAAGATGCCAGGATGATGCTAGTAGTTCAACCAAAGAATGACCAGGACAATGTTCTTGAAGCAGTTTCAAGTTTTTGGTGCAAATCTCTTCTCCGAATAGTAACTATAAGCCTTGTATTGATCAGATTTGCAGGGATGATACATCTAAGAATCCACACTACCAAAATTTTTTTTGGTGGTAGGATTTTACCTTGAGTAATTGAGTGACCAGGGTAAGGTTTTTGGAGGAGTTTCGTTTCAATTAAAAAAATCAAGCCCTACCTAGAGTAATTGATATCACATCTCAGGATGCACACTACCATACTTGCTTGGGATGCTAGATTCAACCTACATTTTCTGAATGAGTGGCCAGCTTGAAGATTTGGGAGAGGGTCTGTTACCAAGAAACTTTGAACTAACTTGATGCATTAAGAGATGCACAATACCAAAGTTGCTGCATATGTTGGATTTGACCTACTTTTTCCGGATGAGTGACTAGCTTAAAGTTTAAATGTAAAGCCCTATCTTGATTAAACTTTGCATGAAATTTGCATCTAGAGATGCACACCATTGTATTCTTCATATTCTGGATTGAACCTGCATTTTTGAATGAATGACCGTGTAACAGGCTTTGGAGCAGGTGTATTCCAGTTTTATTTTAAGTCATTCATAAAGCAAAATCACTTTGATGATGCATTACGGGATGCAGTCTACCAAACTTACTTAGGATGCTGGATCTGACCTACACTTTCCAGATGAGTGACCAGATTCAAGTTTTTGAAGTAACTAAGGTCTACCTGGAACAAATACAATATATATGTGGGGATGGTGCTTCAAAGGATGCACACTAATATATTTGCTTTGTAGGCTATATCTAACCTGTATTTTATGGAGGAGTGACTCATTTAGGGAATAATTATCTTCTTATTTGGTATTTGAGACGTTAATGCTGATTTAACTGTTGCAAACTAAGTTTTACTGGTGACGCCTAAGCGGAGCAGGTAAAACGGATGTTTGCGACCGTTATATCAACATTAACAGTCGCAAATACCAAATTAGAAGATAATTATTCCCATTCTAATGCAATCTATGCATTTTGTTTGTTGTTTACGTCTTATTTTGTTGAGTTTTGTTACATGAAATATGTCAAGGGGCATTGTGTTTTTGCGTTGCTCTATTATGACGTCACAATGAAAAGCTTTCTCTCGTTAATGCTCGTTTTGCTGCTTTAAAAATCAGTGCATTAATAGCCAATCAAAATGTGTTTTACAAAACAATTGCGTCAGAATTAAGGTTTTTAGCTGATTTGCAAGTTATTGCAACTGCTACCTGACCCAAATTTGCATAACTGTTGCATCTAGGAATGCACAGCTACATTATTAGTTTAGTATGGTTCTGTGTCTTACTTTAAGACATCAGTCATAGAAAGCTCCGTTATCTTTGATTACCTTTTTTTTTGTTCTTTTCATGTTTTGGCGAAAAAAATGACTTCCACATCATATCGAGGAATACCTTTGTAAAAACTCTATATTTAACGTTTCTTTTAGACATTGATGTCATGGAGTCTATGAAGGAGAAGGGTGACAACAAACATGTGACAATACTAATTGCTCTCATCTTTGTCATCCTCTTGGGAACAGTCATCACTGGAGTGGCTTATCTTCTTTGTAAGTACTACTATGGTACATGTATTTTATTTTTTAGTACATGTACTGCTATATTTTATTTGCAAGTACTATTTTATTTGTACGTACTTCTATATTTCATTTGTAAGTACATGTACTGCATAGTGCTGTAGTTTATTTGTAAATGCTACATCCTGTACTATATATTTTCTTTACAAGTATTACATATCCTTGTCAATACTACTATATGTTTTTATTTGCAAGTAAATACAGCATTCTGTACAATATTATCTTTGTAAGAACTGCTATATCTTCTTTGTACTAAGTTCAACTACCGGTATATTTTATTTTGAAAGTACTAACTTAAATCTACATTCTGTACAATATTTTATTTGAAGTTCTATTACCGGGTAGTCATTAAGTTTACTCATGTAAACTGATCACTTTTTTGAGCTCACCTGAGCCGAAAGCTAAAGTGAGCTTTTCTGATCACATTTTGTCTGTTGTCCATCCGTCCGTCTGTCTGTCTGTCCGTCTGTAAACTTTTCACATTTCCGACTTCTTCTCAAGAACCACTTGGCCAAATTTAAACAAACTTGGTACATCCTTGGGTAAAGGGAAGTTTAAATTGTTAAAATGAAAGGCCAAGTTCCTTCACAAGGGGAGATTATCAAGAAAAGAAAAAATAGGGTGGGGTCATTAAAAAATCTTCTCAAGAACCTCTGGGCCAGAAAAGCTGAAACTTATGTAGAAGCATCCTGGGATAGAATAGATTTTAAATTGTTCAAATCATGACCCCCGTGGATTGGACAGGGCCACAATAGGGAATCAAACTTTAACATTAAAAAAGTGGATTTTAAAAAAAAAACTTCTCAAGCACCACTGGGCCAGAAAAGCAAAACTTATGTGGAACATCCTGGGGTAGTGTAGATTCTAAATTGTTCAAATCATGACCCGCGGGGGTAAGGCAGGGGCACAATAGGGAATCCAAGAATTACATACAATTATGTAGGAATAATCTTCAAAAATCTTCTTCTCAATACTACTGGCCCAGAAACGCTGAAACTTTTGTGAAAGCATCCTGGGGTTGTGTAGATTCTAAATTGTCCAAATTATGGGGTAGGGTGGGATCACAATTGATATTACAAGGGGGAAATTTGGTAAAGAACAGTATGGTCAAAGCTACTCAGGTGAGCAATGTGGCCCGTGGGCCTCTTGTTTATTTATCTGCCATTCTTGTGGCCAACATTTTTAGCTCAAATGAGCTTTTCTGATCATCTGTTCTCCAGTGTCCATCCATCTGTCTAGCTGTCCTTCGGTCTGTAAACTTTTCACATTTTTAACATGTTTAACATTAGCATTGAATTCATATTTTTGGTTGTCATCTGTCCTATAACACACCTGAGCAGGGTATGATAATTTGTCGCATTGTCGGCATGGCCAGGTGTGTTATAGGAATGACGACATCCAAAAATATGAATTCAATGCTTATATTCACATTCTCTTATTTTTCCTATTCATAATTATGCCCCCACTCCGAAGATGAGGGGGTATACTGTTTTACCCTTGTATGTTCATCTGTCTGTTGTCCGTCCAGCTGTCCGTAACAAATTTTGTCGCACTTTTCTCAGCAACTACTCATTGCAGATGGTTGATATTTTTACAAAAACATCTCTAAGGCATGCCATATGGTGGGATTCATTTTTGTTCAAATCTGATGTCAACTTCCTGTTTATCCATGCATCTATCTGTTTCATATCTAACAAATTTAACAAATTTTCGTCACAGTTTTCTCAGCAACTACTCATTGCAGATGCTTGAAATTTTAACAAAATCTTTACTGAGGCATGCCATATGATGGTATTCATTTTTGTTCAAATCCGATGTCAACTTCCTGTTTATCCGTGTGTCTGTCCGTTTTATACATAACAAATTTTCGTCACAGTTTTCTAAGCAACTACTCATTGCAGATGTTTGAAATTTTAACACAATCTTCTCTAAGGCATGCTTTTTAACTTGTAAAAAAATAGAAATGTGTGACAAGTCTGTGTGATTTACACACCACTAACTCACACAAAACTCGATGACATTCCTTTAATAATTGCATTTTTAAAAGGTAATAGATTTGTTAAGGTAAATACAATCTTATGAACAATTTTCTGAAGATTTGAGCAGGGCAAAGGTGGCTGAAGTGGGCATTGCTGTCTTTGAGCTTCTTGTTTTAACTTTGAAAGCTTTATGAACTTGATCCTGTTTAATTATGGTAGAAAAATAACATTTCAAAATGATAGCCTATCATTATACACAAATGTTACTTTTTCGTATCATTGCAGATAAGAATTACATTCAAACTAAAACCATCAATCCACCAGAGGAAAACCATACCTACAACACAACAATCATTTTGGAGAAGAAAGAACAGTACATGTATCATGGTAAAATAATTAAGAATTGTCAAATCTTACATTTGGATCAGATTAATATGATCTCCAATTTTTTTGTTCAATTATACATACGTTGATATTGGTATTATCTACAGTACTATATGAGTTTTTAATAATTACCATTACCAGTACCGCTTAAGTATTTGAAATTTTTTCCTTTAACATTGTTTATGATAATGTTACGAAGAAACATCTATTTGTGAACAAATTAAATGGAAGAAAAACACTGAGACGGTCTTTATAAATGTGTATACAAACATAAGTTAACCAATAAATTAATATTGTACATTTTATCTTCAGTATCTTTAACACTAAGAGGGACCTACCCTTTGATAAAAGAAATAACTTTCCAAGCAAATAAATACTATGTATCAAGTACCAAATGTAAATTTCTAGGAGTATCACTTTTTTTTTTTTCCGGTGAAAAAATATATATAAGAATGATAACTCTTGCTAACAGACATATTCTTTTTCAACAACCACATATTTATAATGTGATTTCTGTCTCAGGTAGTAATGCTTCATTGTGTTTTCTAATATGAATTTGATAGGTATGCCACTAAGTCTTCTTTTCATATACACCTCATATTTTTAGGTCACCACTCAGGTGACCTCTTGCTATCCGTTTTCGTCCATCGTCTGTTGTGCGTTAACATTTAAACATTTTCAGTTTCTTCTCTGCAACCGCTCAACCAATTTCAAACAAATTTCGTTTACAGCATCTATGGGCGAAGGGGAACAAAATTTTTGAATTTCATGGTCCCTGCCCCCCTGGGGCCTGAGGGGCAGTGCCAAAACCACTAAAATTAATGCAATCTTTAAAAATCTTCTTTAGTCCTGGACATCAAGCAGTTAAACTGTTGGTTTTAATCAGCATTGAGTCCTCTACCAAAATTGTGAATTTCATGGCCCCATGGTCAGGGGTTCTAGTGCTAGGGCGGGGCTAAATAGATTATATAGTGAAAATGCATTATTTCTTTGAAAATCTTCTTCTCTGCTCCTGTGCATTAAATAAACTAACCAAGTACATATTTATGTTGAATAAGGCTGCCTCTTCCAAAATTTTGTAAAATTCATGGCCCCAGGGTCAGGGGTTCTGGTGTTAGGGCGGGGCTCTATTGATTATGTACTAGTGAACATGCATAAATACTTTGAAAATTTTCTTCTCTGCTCCTGGGTATCAAATAAACTTACCAAGTACATGGTTATGTTGAATAAAGCTGCCTCTTCCAAAATTGTGAATTTCATGGCCCCAAGGTCAGGGGTCTGGTGTTTGGGCGGGGCTCTATTGATTATATAGTGAAATGCATAAACTCATTAAAAAATTTTCTCCTCTGATCCTGGGTATTAAACCAATGAACTGTGTACATGGTTAAGATGAGGAAGGATGCTTCTTTCCAATTTGTGAATTTCAGGGCCCCTGGGTCAGGAGTTCTGGTGTTAGGGCAGGGCTCTAATGATGATATAGTGAAAATACATGAATTCTTTGAAAAATCTTTTCCTTTGCTCCTAGATATTATGACAATGACTTAAAAACATATTTATTATGAAGAATGATATTAACCATTTTGGTAGATGCACCTTTTTTCGACAAAATATATATATATATATATATGATTGGCATGATTTCTAAAGCAAAAGGCAAAACCCCTGACACAGGGGACATAAAAATTAGCAAATTTGGTTGGGGCGCCATTCTTGCTCATCATAACTATGTACTTTATGTTGTTTATTTCATACCCTGAAGCAGAGAAAAATAAATAAATGCTCACAATATGAAATAGAGCCCAGCCTTGCTCTTTGGAAATTCACAATGGAAGAGGCAGCTCTTGCTCATCATAACAATTTTTATAGTTTATTTAATACCCAGGAACAGAGAAGAAGATTTTTAAAGAATTAATGCATTTTCACTGTATTTATGACCCTGGGGCCAAAATTTCACAAAATTTTGCTCATCATAACAATTTACTTAGTTAGTTTATTTAATACCCAGGAACAGAGAAGAAGATTTTTAAAGAATTAATGCATTTTCACTGTATAATCAATAGAGCCCCGCCATAACACCAGAACCCCTGACCCTGGGGCCATAAAATTCACAATTTTGGAAGAGGTGGTCATCATAACAATTTACTTAGTTAGTTTATTTAATGCAGAGAAGAAGATTTTTAAAGAATTAATGCATTTTCACTGTATAATCAATAGAGCCCCGCCATAACACCAGAACCCCTGACCCTGGGGCCTTAAAATTCACAATTTTGAAAGAGGCACTCTTGCTCATCATAACAATGTACTTAGTTAGTTTATTTAATACACAGGAACAGAGAAGAAGATTTTCAAAGAATTAATGCCTTTTCACTATATAACCAATAGAGCCCCACCCTAACACCAGAACCCCTGACCCTGGGGCCATGAAATTCACAAATCTGAAAGAGGCACTCTTGCTCATCATAACTATGTACTTAGTTAGTTTATTTAATACCCAAGAGCAGAGAAGAAGATTTTCAAAGAATTAATGCATTTTCACTATATAATCAATAGAGCCCCGCCCTAACACCAGAACCCCTGACCCTGGGGCCATGAAATTCACAATTTTGGAAGAAGCACTCTTGCTCATCATAACAATGTACTTAATTAGTTTATTCAATACCCAGGAGCAGAAAAGAAGATTTTCAAAGAATTAATGCATTTTCACTATATAATCAATAGAGCCCCGCCCTAACACCAGAACCCCTGATCCTGGGGCCATAAAATTCACAAATCTGAAAGAGGCACTCTTGCTCATCATAACTATGTACTTAGATTGTTAATTTGATATCCAGGAGCAGAGAAGAAGATTTTCAAAGAATTAATGCATTTTCACTATATAATCAATAGAGCCCAGCCCTAGCACTAGAATAACATGAATTTCACAATTTTGGTAGAGGACTCAATGCTGATTACAATCATACCAACAGTTTGTCTGCTTGATGTCCAGGTAAAAAAGATTTTTAAAGATTGCACTAATTTTAGTGGTTTTGGCCCCACCCCAAGGCCCCAGGGGGACAGGGACCATGAAATTCACAATTTTTGTTCCCCTTCACCCATGGATGCTGTATGCCAAAATTGGTTGAAATTGGTTCAGTGGTTTCAGAGAAGAAGCTGAAAATGTTCAAATGTTAACACACGACGCACGACGACGGACGAAAACGGATAGCAATAGGTCACCTGAGTTTACTCAGGTGACCTAAAAATAAGCAGCATTCCCTATCTCATACTATTTTTCATTTAATTCTGATGTTTTAGCTCTTGATAAAACTCAAAGTTGGGAAGTTAAAAAAAAAGTATGAAATATAGAACAGAGGATCATTAGTTTCAACTATGTTACTGCATTTCAACTTCAATATTTTGAAGGTTTTTTTTGTTAAGTATCATAGAAGATTATTTAAAAAAAAATTATCAATCCTGATGATTAATTGTTGTCTAGTAGTATGAACATTGAGTAAAAACATAATGGTGATTTATTTTTGTTTCCAGCTGATACTCTAGTTCACATTGATACAGCAGAGAATGTGGCAACTGGAGAAGGAAACACCTTTAATATAAACCACACAAGGCAGACAGATCAGGTAATTGTTTCTTACTACATGTAGTAATGATTTTAATGTAAACAGAGAAAACAAATCTGGTATAGAATAAGACTATAGTCACTTCCCAAAGTTACTTTTCAAAAACTGCAGTTAAACTCAATAGGTGAAAACCTGGAAACTGTGAATTTATTTCACCACTAACCACAATTCATATTATTATACCTCATTATAACTATTCTACATAATGCATTATCTGATTGGTTCTAGATTATCACATGATTGGGCCATAAAACTTCATATTTCATGCTTTTCATCATATTCCACCACTTCAGATATCTAGTGCATTTTCCTGCAATATAGGTATCGTTCGTTGAAAGAAAACTCCCAAGAGTAGTAGACATCACAATAGTCTGGTTTACATCACAAAATTGTTGATTAGTGATGTGTCAAAGGATTTCAATAACTTCGCCTTGGTCAATATTGATATTTTTTCTGGTGAATGACAAACCATATTCAACACCAAGAGTCCATAATTGTATGTTATATAGCTAATAAATGGTCTTTAATAAAACAAAAAAAATTCTAAGAATCTAGAGAATGTTAGTCTTGAATATCTTGGGGTTTTATTGAATGCTGAGATTGTATTACACACTATGAGTATGCCTGAAACTGTCTGAATACAGGCGTTCAGTATAGAGCCCCCATTGTAAACACTGGTCAACACCTCAAATGCAAATTTATGATAGGTAGTGGCAGCTGGTGTATTTGCACAGCCAACTTGTGTCAGTATTCACCAATATAAGCTCAAAAACCCAATAACATTTCCATCACTATCATGCAATGAATGTATATATCAATATACATGTACCTTCATTTATTCTTCTGAAACTGATAAATACGTATTTGTTTAAATGCCTATTTTTAAAAGAACATATTGAATGGAGCTGTACAATGGCATTCTTCCTGTTAAAATATTCCCCTGTCCATCTTGCCCTTAGCTGCAGATCACTAGGCTTCCCTGAATACATGTTGATACAAGTACTATACACAATATCCACAGGGAAATATTTGCCCAGCTTATTCTGTGAGGAATCACATTTGAAGAATTTCCAATTCATAAAAATAAACTAATTTTTCCTGCACCTAAGTGGCAAATTTTAAGTTTATATGGATCTCAAAGAGTAAATTTTCAGTTAAACCTGATAAATAAATGAGAGAATTTGCTAAAAATCATGCCATTGACAGACACAATTTAACACCGGGTCAGTGAAGCACCTTCCCTGAATCTTTTTCTTTAATGATTAGACAGGCCATTTTTTTTCTCTTGAACAATCCTGTAAAAGATTTTATGTAGCAACATATATGGCTTCACCACTTCAGGTGAAATTAGGTTTTTCAGTAGGAATCTGTATTCATTATCAGTTTATTAATATAAAGTTATCATGATTACAGGACAGTGAGGATGAAGGTTCAGAAGAAGCCAAGCTTATTTCTCCAGCAAAAGACGTAAGTTTGCACCTACAATTTTATTAAAAATTTTGTTTATAAGTTCAGTGACCATGCAATTTTTTTTTTTCATGTACTTTATGCTGGGAAATTTTTATGCGCCCAAATTTATTTGGGGCGCATATTGTTTTTGCCCTGTCTGTCTGTTTGTCTGTCTGTTTGTCAGTCTGTTTGTCTGTTTGTCTGTCCGTTGTCAACTTTAACTTTTGCCATATCTTTTGAACCGTGAGAGATAGAGACTTCATATTTGGTATGCATACTCCACTAATTAAGCACTTTCAACTGACACCAAGGTCAATGACCTTTTGACCTTGACTGTGACCTATATGTTAAAAATAGCTTTTCTTCGAATTTTCACCATAACTTTTGAACCATAGGAGATAGAGACTTTATATTTGGTATGCATACTCCACTAATTAAGCACTTTCAACTGACACCAGGAACAATGATCGTATGACCTTGACTGTGACCTATTTGCTTAAAATTGTTTTTAGAACTTTGTTGCCGCCGGGCGCATAGTGTTTCACAAACACATCTTGTTGCCCATGTTTTATTTTCGCCCATCTTGCCATACTCACAGGTGGGCAAATTTTAAACTGAGTGAATTCAAAGAACAGTTTAATTTCTTTCACAGAACTGTGAGTGGGCAAATATAAACTAGGGCAAAATTGTTTGCAAGTGTGAGAGAAAAAAAGAAAAAATAAAATAACATGAGGAAAAAAATAAACACCTTGTTTACAGTATTCTTTCATGAAGAGCTGAACATAGTGGCTCACGTGCATGTTTCTTTGGTATCAGGAGCTGGTTTCTCTGAATTAGATGTACACCTGGACAGGTAACACAGGTATTCACAGTATGCTCTGTTTTACAGGATAGAGGAGATCAAGTTGTCACACCCCCAGGAGTACCAGTGGAGGTACAAGTCCACCAGGATGGGAATACGGTATTAATGTTAACACTTCTTTTACAAAATAGTCCTTTTTAGTTTAGAATTATTTAATATCAAAAAATTTTATTGTAAAGATAAAGGTTAAAAAATACCCTAAAAGTAATATAAAGTGTTCCATTTCAGATCCCAGAGAATGAAAATGTCGAACAAAGCGTTGAAAAACCCAGGGAGCCAAACAAGGTAATACATGTAGTATAAGTACAATTAATTAAGTTAATCATAATATAATGAAAATAAAATTAAAGCCAACTCAAATATAGATAACTCAAATATCATATGAGCTCATGACTGTTTTTTCTTCACAATAAGTGAATAATAAGCTACTGATATTATGAAGTCTTTCAGCTATCTTCTGATTAGTTGATAACTGTTTAACCAAAGTTTAAATGTGATATTTGTTCTAAAAATTTTCATGCATGTGTGTTTCAATTTATTCAAATAAAAAAAAAGGTGAAATTCAAATATTATTTGCTGTTGTTTGTTTTAAACAGAAGAATGGTTCTGGAGATAAGGATAAATAAATTCTTTGAGATTAATTTAATTTTTTTTTTCCAGGAGACTGGTTGTGGGGACAAGGATGAGCATGACTGTAATGAGTACATGAAGGAGATGAAGGAAGCTGCTAAAAAGAAAGGCTGGCTCGTCACAGACGTCCCCAAAGATGGCAGCTGCTTCTACCACTGTGTGTTAAAACTTTGTGATTCTATTAATGAACAGGATGTGTCCACTCTCAGGAAAAAGCTCAAAAAGTACCTGGAAAAGAATTCCAAGACTTATAAGGACTTTGTGTTTGAAACGTGGGAGACTTTTCTGAGTGGTATAGAAGCCAACAAGTGGGCGGACCATTTAGAAATCAGCGCCATGGCCAAAATGTTGAACATTCCGATCGTTATCCATAAACTGAATAACAGTTCTAACGAGCTGGAGGTGAAGGAGGAGATTCGCCCGGAAAACTGTCACGTGGACGCCATTAATATTGGACACATTCTGGTGAATAAAGAAGGCTTCCATTTTGTAGCTTTGGTGCCTTTAAGTGTGGTTCAAAGCTGATAGGCAATCCTTTATAGCAATATGAAATAATATCTTGTCAGCTCAATTTGTTCACTGTGTGCCATACTTTTAACTCAGCTAAACCAGTTGTTCTTAGATTAAGTAATATGCACTTGTATGTACACATTACAGAATTCTAGACTCATATGGAATAGGAAAATTGCTTCATTTAGAAAATTGCTGTAAATAGTTTGATTCTTTAATGAGTTGTTAAGATCACAAAGTAAGTTTGCATGGTTGCTGTATCAGTGTATGCATGACGATGTTGATATTTAAAGTTACTTCAGAGTTGCGTCCCCTTGCCAAAGAGCCTGACCCTGTGATACACTGGTTCCTTATGGACTAGTTCCAGTCCCTTGTAAACTCTCGTAAGCTGTGATATACAAGATAGTGCTAGTTTGATGGAGTTTTTATAAAGTGGGTATAAATTTCATCAAGGGAAACTAATGGTTGATTTCATTATTTTAGAACCCTCTATACACTGAAAACTTACTACGGTAGTTCTGATATTATGAAATATTTATGCTATTAGAGTAATCTGCTTAAAGTAAAAATTTAGATCTACAATTTGTATTCAATTCTAGCATTTAAACTAATGAAACAATTCCCTGTATTTTCCCAACTGAAGTAAACAGAGATTTTTGTTAATATGTTTATCTTTGCATATTTCATGTATAAAATTTTCTTCAATGATTTCTAATTTTTTTTAAAAACATGTTTGTAGAAGAAAGGTCACTATTCACACATGGCTTGTACTTTATTCTTAGGTTCCTGTGGTAGACTCTTTCTTCGTTGTCACCTTTGGTTGTGTTTTGTTTGATGCTGTCACATTTTTTAAAATGTTTTTTACACTTCATTTTTTAACATGGTTGTACAATATGGGCCATTTATTTTCTGTTTTTCATTAAATAATTATGAAACATTTATTACACTGGTTAAATAGTAAGAATAATAGGTAAAGTGTATTTGCATCTATTTTGATCCTTATCTAATACACATTTTTTTTTTTTCAAAATTGTTATTGGATAATTATCTTCTGTGAACAATGCATTTTGCATTATATTTGATCTCTTCAAACAAATATGGCATCATAATTTCCTTTAGTCCAAATTTTTATTTAATCTTTATATGCATTTGACGGTTTTTAGAAAAATATTTAAAATGTTGAAGATGGAAACACAAGTTGTTTTCCTATGAAAATTACCCAATGAATTGATACATGCAATATTAATTTCTGTTACCAGGTAAAGTTTGTACTATTGACTTATTTATATTTAATGTGTGAAATTTTGATTTTAAGAAATTTTAGAAAAACTTTTAAAGAATTTTTACCTCTTTGGGTTTATTTTACATGTGTCAAGAAGTACACATAATGTTTGTTGACCAAATGCATGTCAGTGAAATGCTTAAACACAAATGATTGTAAATTAGATATCTAGCAGTATCAACTTGCATTAGTAATATATCTTTTTATAACAAGCATACAGTATATAGTAAATTTAGTTTTTTTAGCGCAGACATCCAATGATGTATTGAGATGGGGGTATATTTTACACCTACCCTCCTATTAGCTAGACTGCTGATTTAAATGCTCATGTCTTAACCGGTTAGGTGTGCCTGCTTATTGGAATCTTAGATTGTAGAATTGTTTTATATTGCTTCAAGTTCATGTTGTAAATTTGAGATGAAAAATGTTTTGTTCCTATAAGGTGAAATTTGCATCATGCATTAATTAAACTTCAGGAGTTATACTTATAACACAAAATGTACAGAATTTTGAATAATTATGTTGAATACATGGGTTTAATTTTTGTCATGCTTTATTTAAAACACAACAATAACTCAGTTTAAATAATTATTATTTTTCATCCTAGGCCATCTTTAATGTAATGTTTGTTTGCCATCTCTCAACTAAGGGTAAAAAAAATGGAATGCTAGCTAGGTGGGAATTTTTTATTTCTAGAAAATTTCAGCATACAAATAGAGGTGAGAAAATTCAGGAGTATAAAGAAAAATCAGAGTCGAAAAGCAGTTTTGATGTGGGTCATCCGACAATTTTTAAAGATGCATGGCCCTAATTATTTGTTATATTTCATTAACATTAAAGCTTTGTGTTCAATATACATGTATAATATGAATGTTCAACATAAATGGTTGTTCTAGTGAGTAGTTTTTTGCTCAATCTTACAAAATTTTACTTCAGATAATGATATATGGTAATTTATTAGCATAAAATGCAAAACTTAAATAAATGAGAAAAAACACCCTTCAAGTATGCCAAAATTAGTCAAAGGGTTCAAATATGCTACATAATATTTTGCAATATTTACAAAAAGGAGTGCTTTTGATAATAGATCTCTATTAAAAATTTAATTATATTTGCAGCATTATATTAGCAACTATAACAGTAAATTGTTTACTTTATGACATTGTTATTTGTTGAATTCATTTATATGTATGTTTTTAGTATGTTATGTCTGTTATGGTAGTTGATTATGCTTATGTTATTAAGGGCTTTGAGACACTACATAACGTGTTCACCCTTCATTTTGTATTTATCAAAAAGTCAAATAAAAAAAAAACTGGAGTGAAAACTGGCCTTATTTTGTTTCTCAGTGTCCAAAAATTTAAAAATGTTCCCTGAAGCATTCCCCCAAAATTAATACATGTATACATGTAGTAGAGTTGTCAAATCAATCAATAGTTCTTTCTCACTCATTTTTCATCCAAAGTCAGAATTTAAACCTTCATTTTTTATCTTCACAAAAGTATCATGGTCTTTTTGATTGAATGTGATTTTAGATTCTAAATGCAAACTTTGATTCTGCCATAGTGTGAATATAATTCAACCATAGCGTGAATAAACAATTAAAAGAAATTGAATAAAAGTAAAATTTAAGCATATTTCATATGAAATCAGATAAAACAAATGAAGCTTAATAAATTATTAAATATAAGGCCCAAAAAAATTAATCAATAGTTTCTCAGGCACCGCCACATCAGTTCAAAAACGGCCGCATTGATCAATTTTATTGACATATTGAAAAGGGAAATAACTCAATTTTCTATTTTTCCAAGATGAAAAAGAAAATTGAGTTATTCCCCATTTCTTAAACATTTTTATTAGAAAATATAAATTATGATAATATATTTCTTCTAAATTTACAATATTTTATGCATTAACTTTTAAATATATGTTTGGAATAACATTATTTAAAGTTGAATACATATTATAACTAATTTCAGAAAACAATAATTAAGAATTAGTAAATATTATCATTTTATTGAACAAATGGCTTAAAAAAGATGTCAAACCTGCTAAAAAAAAAAAAGCCTGCCTGCCGCATTGAATTTTGAATTTTTTGGCCTGAGAAACTATTAATTTTTTTTTTTTGGCCTAAATGTCAATTATGTTCTTGACCATTCAAAACTACAAGTACATGTAAACCTTCAGATAGCTTTTTGGTTCACATATTATCTGACCTTTTTCTCTGGGAATTAAAAAAGTTTACACGATACACTGGCATTACTTTTTCACTAGTGGGAAGGTTTGATACGTCAATGATTTAACACGATTCCTTGTTTCCCTGCTTGGATGTTTAACTGGCTATAGACAATAAGGGCAAACTATATTGTAAAGCCAACTAGAATTTCCATTGTCATTTTGCCTTAGAGAAAAACTCCTTCATCCCCTCTACCCTTATCTAAGAGCAAGATTAGAGTGTGACCAATTTTAAAACACTACTGACAAATAAGAAGATCTTACAGGGATTTAACCTACTTGGTTTAAAGTAAGCATATCGCAAATTCTTTGGTCGTTATCGTAACATTGTACGCAAATCTTATCTATATCTTGGTCGTATTTTGAATGATTTTTTGCAACAAATAGCCAGGACTTTTTACTGAATATTCCGCCTTTCTGATCAGTAATGGTGCACACGATGGGAATGACAGGTCGACAAGGAATGCTTACTCCTCGTAGGCACCTAATCTCACCTTTCAAATTTCGCGGGATCCGTGATTTATGCCCTTTTCACATATTTGTCGTATTTGTCGATTTTTAAAAGATAAATCACTCTTAATTATTGATTTATTTTAAGTCCAATATAGAAATGATTACTCGCCTATAAGTCGGACTTTTGGGAGTTAAAGTTTGGTCCAACACTCTGTGTCCGACTTATACGCGAGATATAAATAGACTAGTATTATAAAAGGTCAATCTTTCTAAAATGAACTTCTAAAATACAACCGACTAATAGGCGGACCGACTTATAGGCGAGTAAATACTGTCACAAGGTTGTGAAATAACTCAGTCAAATATAATGCAATTAATCATACAATAATAAACACAAACCCGTAGGAAGCAAATTCAGTTTTTTTTGGGGGGGGGGGGGGGTACAACTAAGCATTTTTATTTGGGGACACTTTTTGACTACCAAAAAATCCTTTACAAGCAGAATAAAAGGTCATAAGACTTTACTAAAGGGACATAAGCATATATATAGTAGTAGCGAGTTTTCTACAGTATTCTATATATCGGCAAAATTATGCCCCCCCCCCCCCCCCCCCCCGGTTCCCACGCCATGAAACATTTGTGGCACATATTCAGTATTTACGCTAGGTCTAGTGATTTCGAATTCCTCGTTATTTTAATTATCAATTGCAAGGAGAATATACGCTAAACACTTAAAAATAATTTTACTTTAAAACAAAGTCCTTTTTGAGTCGTGTCCATTTAAATATATATATAGGACCTCATGTGTTACTAGAGAATGCCCATTGATCAACAAGAATTGAAGTAAACGCGTCTCAGCGGTTTACACTTATCCTCCATGAAAGTTGAAACTTGCAGACCTGACATTTTGTCATAAAATTATACGGGTAACAGACCATGCATCGCTAACTTTGTAAAACTTCCAAACAATCAAAAGAATAGATATAAGAAATCAACCAACAGGAAAAGACGAAAAGTGTACATAAACCCGACCTGGAATAAAACGGCATATAAAGCCGTCAAAATAGTTCAGAAAGATGCACCAGCACGGAAATACTAGGTAAGAAATTGAATTTTGGATTACAAAATACATTTAAGACATTAATAGAGTGGAAACTCTCCATACTATATCTGGAAATAGATGTTCAGGTATTATGCAATCAGCATGATTAGACCACTTTAGTATTTCTACTGGCTTAACCTAATACATAAGAAGAATGCATAATCAATCAATTTTCATAGATACTTCAGTTACCATTAACGTGTACGTTTTGTTAAATCCGAACAATTTGTAACTATCTCACAAGCGTTCATATAGTTTAATGGTAATAGAATTTCATCATCGGTTTTTAAGGGGGAGGGGCTGCCAAAGAAAAAAAAACTTGAAAAAATCATTCAAACTCGAAATCCTATTTCGTAGGGGGGATGTTATATGTCCCCCCCCCTTACGATGCTACGTGCCTCGTACTCTATTGTCACACCATGTCGATCTGCTGCATGTTTAAGAAATGGATATCAAATGACAATGCTTGGCATCCCTAAATATTAACATCAAACAGAGTCCGCAAGCTTCCTCAAGTGATAGAGAGAATCGATGTGAACCACCCGTGGGTTACCGACGATGGGATTAACCCATTTTTAATAATGACTAGGGGTTACTAGTATATACTCTGTATTACTCTGTGAAAAAAACTCAAATTACGTATTTTTTCGGGTGATATAAATGTTTGGTATTAAAGGATTTTATTAAATAAAATTCATGATATAACTGTGTTTAACTCATTATTTTTCTTTCAGATGAGCAAGAAGGACAAAAAAGCATGCAAAGTTTTTTGATCATTCATAATATTGTCATGGGGTGATATGATCACCACTATAATATACGTGTGGAAAATTATTCATGAGCCATAAAAATTGCTTCCAGTTTGAAAGGTCCATGTACCCCGATAGTCAGTCAGCAGAAATGCCTACAAGAACATATGTACATTCAACTCGGGGAAGATATATGCGTCGATAGTCGTATTCATTAGCAGAGAGGGCAGGTCAAATTTCAGATCAAAGCGATAGTCTTTAAATTCGTTAACATAACTCGGTCTTAATTATTTCTTAATTGTTTAAAAATGAGTTACATAATGGAATTTATTGTGACCAAATCCAAACATGAAAGATGCATCTTTTGTGACATAAAATAGATAACTTTGCCATCAAATTATCTAAGAATGAAACTGTGAGGGATAATTCTGACGAAACATGACTCGGCTTTCTTAAATTTTTTATCTTTATTTTGATCCAACACAGACCCGTCTGTCCGTGGAATTGATCCCAAAATGCATTTTCTCCATGTTTTGTTATTCGTGTTTCCAGTGAGTTTTAGTTTACCTTTGTGGATACATCAAGAAGTGACATACATTTCGAACACTCTCGCGTCTGTGACGTCATGTCCGACTAATCCCAGTACCAGGGAGCAGAGTGCTTTGGTTAGATGTGGAAATATGTCATTCTATCATTGTTTACAGACCGAGGACGGCGGATACGCAGAATTCTGCAATAAGAGCGCAACATGGATTGAAAAAGGTAAATTATTGGCATTAAAGCCATGGCCCGCTATGGAACGCCATCACTGCCTTATAGCATACAACTATGCATTTATTATGTCAATTTACCATTACGTGATGTGAACATATCTTTACGTTATGTCCATTTTTTATGAGATAATGTAAATATATCTTAACATCATGTCAATGCTGCATTACATGAAGTAAATACATCCTTTCATTATGTCAGCACTTCATAACTTGAAGTAAAAAATTCATTATGTGAAGTGATAATGCGTTTCCTTGTGTTAAAACTTTTTTGCGTGAAATGAATTTTTCTTTACATCATTTCATTTCTTTAATATGTGAGGTCAAAATTGTATTACGTCAAGTAAATTATGTTTTATGATTAAACTTATCATTACATGAAGTCAAAAGCCCATTCCTTTTTTGAGAGTGTATATTTCTATTATATCAAAGCATTATTACGTGATATGGATTTATCTTTATTATACGGCGAGGGCATCATGATGTGAGGTGAACACATCTTACCTTTATGTCAGTGCTTTATTACATGGTGTAAAAAGTGTATAACATAATGTGAACATATCTTTATATTATATCAGTACTTTATTACATTATGTCAAAACTCCATTCCGTGATGTGGATATATAATTACGTTATGTCAACTCTTTCTTATGTGATTTAAAAATATCTTTATATTGTGTTAACTCTTTATCATGTTGATTCCAAAAGTTCATTACCTGATGTTAAAAAACATTTACATTATCTCAAAGCTGTACATGTATATCTAGTATATAATGAATGTTGACGACAGTGTTTTAATGACTGGTAAGAAGGGGGGGGGGTCCTTATTGATTAGGACAAATTACAAGGCACATAATATCAACCCCCTCTCTTCCCAGACTTAACTTTACTATAGAAAATGCAATGTTCATTGAAACAGTACAGCCCCCACCCCCACTTTTTGTTGAAGTATAATCCACTAACGGTAATGTAATATATCTGGAAAAAAAATAGGACTGGTCGAAGTTGGACCCCTCTCCCCGAAATAGGATTTCCGGGCTTGGACATTTTTTTCTTGGCTTGTCAAGTTTTTTCGGGTAAATGATTTTTTTTTTCTGGCTGACCGCCTCTTTCAAAAAAAGATGCAACGTCACTGGAGTTAGTAATTTTTTTTTATCATTCTAGGGCCAGAATTCTATTACAAAAATCTACCAGTCGCTCATCTAAATCAGTTGAATATGCCTTAGTAAGCATGCATGGGCACATATCAGTGGCGGATATGGGAATCTTGAACAAGGAAGGGGGCGGTATATGGTTGGGGACCAAGGGGGAAAGCGGAGAAACTCTCAGGCTTTATAGTTTTATAAAAAAAAAGTTTTCAACTTAATTCAGCTAAGCTTATTGTGAAACTAATGCAATGTCCTACAAAGTTTAAGACTTTAAAAAAAAAATCAAAGTAAAAAGAAAAAAATGATTGCTGCACGACTCCTAATATTTGATTTATATTTAATTATGAGATTAAAGTAAACACCCTTGAATTTCGACGTGACTTTAATTCACAGTCGCAGTGTTAAGGCTTTGCACGTTTCAAGATTGTCAATCATTTGTCGCTTAAAGTTTTCAATTAAAGATGTCATTCCCAAATCGCTGAAAATCTCTTCTACGACAGTTTTATCTCCCGCCATTTTTTATGCTTGCGGAACTCGGAAATAACGCTATGCTCATATAAAGGCCGAGGATACCCGTGTTCGCATAACGTAATAGTGAATCAACATAATGTAGAAGAGTGCGCACAGTATGGCATAAGCTTTTCACATCAGTTAATAAAAACTAAGATCTCATGAAAAGTAAACACAACGAAATGCAAGTTGACGAAATGTAATTGTATGTGTAGATGTCATAAAGAGTTGACATAATGTAAAGGAGAGTTAACACGATGCAATAGTAGTGTGGGTTAATGTCATAAAGAGTTGACATCATGTAATGCAAGGTTGACACAATGCAATAGTAGTGTGGGTTAATGTCATAAAGAGTTGACATCATGTAATGCAAAGTTGACACAATGCAATAGTAGTATGGGTTAATGTCATAAAGAGTTGATATCATGTAACGGAAGGTTAACACAATGCAATGGTAGTGTGGGTTAATGTCATAAAGAGTTGACATAATGTAATGGAAGGTTGACACAATGCAATATTAGTGTTCTGCTATAAGGCAGTGATGGCGTTCCATAGCCCGCTGTAGAATATGATATAACTGTGCTCTAAATATGAAACTTAGGTTATAAAATACATGTTATTACACGACTTATCAATCTTTGCCAATTTTTCTTTTGATAACATTTTTACAGGAACGTTTGCATTGTTTTCCGTTGAGAGAAGCACTATAGAGGTGAAGCATTGTCGATATGACTTCTATCAACCACTGGGACGATGGAGCCACGAGTCGTCCTCCGTCTGTGATCGGAAAAAGTCGTCATGTAACGGCCTCGGAGAAGTCGTCTGCGACAACGGCAGTGTGACGTCAGACAGACTGTGTCGATGTGATAACGCAGACGATTGGGTGATAGAAGAGTTCATCCAAGAAAACCCGCTAAACACCTCCTGTGTTCGTCCATCCCAGACAGACTTTATGTGTGTGAAATACAAATGTCCCCAAGGACAAGAGTTAAACCCCTCATATATGTGTGTGCCTAATTGTCGTAAAGGATATCATAGGCCTAGCGGATCATTTGAGTGTTTTCCCATAACCAATGTCAGGTAAAAATAACAGCCCTATTAAACTATAAGACTAATATCGTAGTTTAATTGGAACACAATTTGTGGCTAAAGGTAAGGTGGCCTAGCAAAATATGGTTCACTTGATCGAAGCTCCACAAATCTCACTTCGTTCGTTCGAATATAAAATCAATGAAATGCCAATTGAATACTAGAGGTACTGTGAGCAATGAGCTCACTAAATGATACCCCCCGCCTCCCATAATGTCCATGTGTTGCTATATATTGTTTTACGGTAATGTGTAAAGATGAATAACTCGTCCTATCAAATGTTATGGCAATGTCCATGTTTTGCTATGGGAAACCTAAAATACCTGTCAAATAAAAAAGAAAAATAGGAGGTGCACAATGGCAATATGTAATAAAGATTCTTTGAAAGTTTCATTAAATTTCACTCAGTAGTATAAGAGGAGTTGCGGATAAGAGATAAAGCGTAACAGACGGACGGGCGGACGGACGGACGGAAATCCCGATTACTATATACCCTCCCACTTTTCAAGCCGGGGGTATAAAAACATATTATAAGTAGGAACGCTGCTCGCTTGTGCTTTTATTCATTTTTTTTATACTGCTAACATACAACCATTTATTGCTAATACAACTGTATAGCCCATATTTATTGCACTCCATTGCATCACTCACTATCAGTCATACTAATTTCTAAATCCGCATGGTGTACTATTTATATCCTATATAACCACGTGACTCAATGAAACATTTTGAACACGCTACATAATACCATACTAAACATAATTTTAAGTTTTCAAGATGTTTATTTATTGAATGTAGAAAAAAGATTCTAGAACGAATCGAGACTTTTTAGCTCACCTGAGCCGAAAGCTCAAGTGAGCTTTTCTGATCACATTTTGTCCGGCGTCCGTCTAGCTGTCTGTCCGTTTTTAAACTTTTCACATTTTCAACTTCTTCTCAAGAACCACTGGACCAATTTCAACCAAACTTGCCATAAGTATCCTTGGGTGAATGGGATTTAAGTTTGTTCAAATAAAGGGCCAGACCCCAGTTCCAAGGGGAGAAAATTATAAATTAGTGCAAAATTATTGGCATCTTTGAAAAATCTTCTCTAGAACCACTGGGCCAGGAAAGGTGAAACTCGTGTGGAAGCATCCTTGGGTAGTTGATTTTTCCTTGTTCCTAGCCACAGTGCTCAGGTGAGCGATGTGGCCCATGGACCTCTTGTTGCTCTTGCCACTGTACGTGGCGTATTTAGACTAGTATAGCAAGAGAATAGAAATTATTTTTTGACAATATCTTCTGAAATGATATTTGGCAAAAATCTAATATAATGCATATTTATATATAATTGTTTACTTTTGTAGTTCTGGAAAACAAACATCTTCAACGTTTACAACCCCCACATGGAGAAACCTATATAAATCAACAATTGAATTATGTAAGTTTTTATACCAATTGGTAGGGAGAGGCGGTGGGTATAATATTTCCTCCACTTCCTTATAACCTTTCTACTCCCTATTTAAAAAAAAAATCGACAATATTTTTCTACAAAATTAGCCTTCGGATCAGTGGCCCTTAATTTCACGAAAAATCTTACGACTAAAACGAAATTTTAAATCGACAATATTTTTCTCCAATATTAGCCTTCGGATCAGTGGCCCTTAATTTCACGAAAAATCTTACGACTAAAACGAAATTTTAAGATTTCTGTAATTTTTTTCCCAAAGATTTTTTATGTCCTTCTACAACTAAGATACTTTTTGAGAGATGGAAAATTTTCATATCGGTCGTAAGAGTTTTTGTGAAAAAAGTCACAGATGAGCTAAAAAAAATAAATCTAAAACGTTCCGTCTTCCCAGGAACAACAGTACGGGATAAAAAACGCAACCGACTTCATTACATTGAGATTTTAATGTATGCTAAAGGATCTAATAGAATCAGTTTTTATTGTAAAATTTGTTACAGGGTATCCTTGGCCCAATTAAGGGCCAACATTTTTACTAAAACTAGGCTTGAGACCCTTAAACAAGGGGAGATAATTAGGTAAATAAATCCAAAAGAACAGGTTGCTAAAAATCTTCTCTAGAACCACCAGGCAGGTTATCACCAAAGTTACAAACAAGGATGAGGGTATGTTGAAGATTAAATTGTTCAAGGCATCAATTGGGGCAAAAGACATGGTCTCAATGTCACTTCAAAATTGATAAAAACGTTGATATTTTGCTTACTATATAGACTAGGACCATCAAATCTTGTACGTTGATGCATCTTATTATACCCCCCGCTTGAAAAGCGGGTATATAGTAATCGTTAATTCCGTCCGTCTGTCCGTCCGTCCGTCCGTCTGTCTGTCCGTCCGTCTGTTACGCTTTGGGGTACCCATCTCTTATCCGCAACTCCTCTCATACCACTGAATGAAATTTGATGAAACTTTCACAGAATCTTTATTACATATTGCCATTGTGCACCTCCTATTTTACTTTTTGATCCGGCACATATTTTGGGTTTCCCGGCCACAGGAAAACATGGACTTTTTCACCAGTTATAACCATATGGGAGGCGGGGGGTATCATTTAGTGAGCTCATCGCTCACAGTACCTCTAGTTATGATTTCACATCATGTTGAATCAAAGGTAGGTCACTGTGACCTACTTTTTGAATTTTGCAGGTATTCGTTTTTATATTGATTTGGAGGCATATTTTGGACACTTTAAGGCCTATGATCATCAATCTTTGTCAGTTGATGCATCTTGGGTCCTCAAACAACGTAAACTTAAAAGTAGGTCATCATGACCTTCTTTTTGAAATTATGGCTTATCTTTTCTAGAACATTTAAGGCCATAATTTCAGATACTGGGAGGTTTAGAATCATCAAACCTTGTAGGTTGATACATCTTGGGGCCTTAAACATATTTATTGAAAAGTAAGTCACAATTACCTACTTTTTAAATTTAGCAGGCATTTGTTCTCAAATTGTTAAAAGGCCATATCTTGGATACTTTCAGACCTATGATCATCAAACTTTGTCAGCTGATGCATCACAGGTCTTTAAAGAACGTCACCTAAAAAGTAGGTCACGGTGACCTAATTTTGAAATTTTACGGCTACATTGAATTATTTCATGTCTTAATTGGTTCAGAATTTACAATCTTTGTCAATTAATGTTTATTAGGTCTTGGAAAATGTCAAACAAAAAGCAAAGTTAGAAATGAATACGCATGGTTAGCGTGAGGTCTCTTATCTTAGTATCAATGAATTTTAAATCGCATATTCCATTTCTATGCACACATCCACAGTTTGTGTAGATTTTCTATGGTTTGAAACCAAAATGAAGGATGTTGAATACTAGTTTGTCTCTTTTATAGATCCTGTGGATGAAGTATCTGAATTCCAAACAATGATGGCTATTCCTATCGCAATAATATTTGTGTTATCAGTATCGGCCTGCTCTATACTTGTGTCCAAATGCAAGAAAAACAGCAGCAGTAAGTTTAGCAAGAAGATCCATCCTCCACTGTTTAATACAAATATGTAATTCCAGCACCAATATATCCGTTACTATATTTAAACATTTACAGTCATCAATTTTCAATGTGTCGTAAGTACTCAAAATTATATTCAATACATGTAAGAACTAAATCCAATTCTTTTTTAAACAGCGGAAAAACAACTTCAAAATTTAGCAAAGAAAAAATTATTTGAGCGAAAAGCAAGGAAAAAACATCGACGTAAAATGGAGAGACGTAAAAAACGCCTGGAGAAAAAGAGAAAATTACAAATAAAAGTGGACAAAGTACTTCACAAGCTAGAAGAAAGAAGAATAAAACGTAGAGAAAGAAATAGACTCTTAGAAATAGAACGCAAGGAAGCGCTGAAAGAGTTTGAGGCTGTGGAAAGCGAGGACCACGTGTCTATTGAGATGTTCTAGACCACGACTAACTATAGACAAAACTGTCTACCTCATCACTGGACATACACATTTTTAATTCCAGTGACCAGTATAACTATGGTCGGTATAAACATATGAATTTTAATCCAGTGGCAGGAAGTTGTGTGGCCCAAAAAGAAGAGAGAACAAAATACATGTGATAAAAACTAATAAAGACAAATGTAACCGCTGTTTACATGACTTTTCTATATCTTTGCAATAAATTCCCATTTAAACATAACTGCAATGTCAAGTTGTAATTGCAATTTGCACAAGCTCGTGATGACTTTAAAAATAAGCAAATTTCTTCCCATTCTTGCCATGGAAAAAAACCTTGATTTTCTCTTACGTATATGTATATAGTATGTTGTCTAGCCTCGGTAATGTGGCCGCTAACCGGTATATATTTCATCTGTTCATTCCTATATGACATGAAACAACCACAGAAAGCATAACAAAATTTTTAACTTTGGAGTTTGACTTGCATTTGAGAAATTTCAATTCTTGCCGTAAGCTGCTGTAAGGTAGGAACAAAATTTCACAAACACATCTTTTTTTATCCCCCAGTCATCAAAGATTCAGTGGTATATAGTGTTTGCCCTGTTGGTCCATCTGTCTGTCTGCAAAAACTTGAACCTTGGCTACAGGAGGTATGACTCTCGTAGTTCACATGTATTCTTTGTTACCAGGCCTTCCTTTGGGTACCAATATATTTGTCATTTTGACCTACTTTGACTCACTTTTGCAAAAAATTACCAGACTTTAAGCATGGACATAAATTTTCCATAGTTGGTACTCTGGCTTTCATATTTCACATAGGTACATATATTCAGTGTAACAAGACCTTTCCCATGTTTCTATGAAAATAAATATTTTTGACCTAGACCTTTGACCCTCTTTTGTAAAGACCTTTATCTGAAAGCTTTTAATATTGACCTTTGAGTTGGACCTACTTTTGAAAAAAATTAACCTTGATCATAACTTTTGAACAGTTGATACTAGGGATTAAATATTTCATACATGTAATTCAAGGCATTCCCCTAAGTACCTTAAGGCTGACCCTTTGACCTTTGAGTTGACCCACATTTAAAACTAGAAATATGTCCATAGGACATGAATGCCCCGCTGAGGGTATATTAGTAATGCAACATGAAAACTGTATTCAAAGTGCAAGAAATTTGATCAGAATATCTTGAATAGTGATGCAGTTGAATTGCTCACATCAGTATGTATTGGCATATGCAGTTTGACACTAATTTCATTAAAATGAGGTCAAGATCAAAGGAAATGCCAAGGTAAAAAAATGTTGATGCAGTTACAAAGCTATCATCAGTATGTTTCAGCATATGAATATATTATAAATGGTTTCTTTACAACTGACTTAAAAACAATTTGATAAAAGTGAGGTCAAAGTCAAATGAAAGGTCAAGGTCAAAATGTTAATACAGTTGAATTGCTTACATCAGAATGTATCAGCACATAACATTTGACACTGATTTCAGAAAAGTGAGGTCAAGGTCAAAGGAAAGGTCAAGGTCAAAAATGTTGATGCAGTTGAATTGCTCTCATCAGTATGTAACAGCGTATGAATTTTGATAAAAATATCTTGAATGGTATCTTTAAAACTGAGCTAAACACTAATTATAGATAAGTGAGATCAAAGGAAAGGTCAAGGTCAAAAAAAAAAGATCAAGGTCGAAAATGTTGATGCAGTTGAATTGCTTACATCAGTATGTATCAGTATATGAAGTGTGACACTGATTTAGGAGAAGTGAGGTCAAGGTCAAAGGAAAGATTAAGGTAAAAAATGTTGATGCAGTTGAATTGCTCTCATCAATATGTTTCAACATATGAATTTTGATAAAAATATCTTGAATGGTCTCTTTAAAACTGAGCGAAAGACTAATTAAATATTAGTGAGGTCAAGGTCAAAGGAAACTCAAGGTCAAAAATGTTCATGCAGTTGAATAGCCCTCATCAGTATGTAACAACATGTGAAGTTTGATAACACCATCTTGAATGGTATGTTTAAAACTGAGCTAAACACTAATTTAAGAAAAGTGTGGTCAAGGTCAAAGGAAAGGTCAAGGTCAAAAAATGTTGATGCAGTTGCATAGCTCTCATCAATATCTATCAGCAGATGAAGTTTGATGAAAATATCTTGGATAGTGTCTTTGACACTTAGCTTTGAACAGAGCTAAATACAAAGTGTGACGGAAGGACAGACGGAAGACGGACATGACAAACACTATATGCCCCGGCCATATTCATGGTGGGGCATAAAAAACTTTAACCTTGGTCATAACTTTTGATAGATTTGCGCTTGGGCTTTCATATATAAATACTAGTATTTATGCCAAAAAAAATTAATCAATAGTTTCTCAGGCACCGCCGCATCAGTTCAAAAACGGCCGCATTGATCAATTTTATTGACATATTGAAAAGGGAAATAACTCAATTTTCTATTTTTCCAAGATGAAAAAGAAAATTGAGTTATTCCCCTTTCCTTAAACGTTTTTATTAGAAAACAATATATTTCTTCTAAATTTACAATATTTTATGCATTAACTTTTAAATATATGTTTGGAAAAACATTATTTAAAGTTGAATACATATTATAACTAATTTCAGAAAACAATAATCAAGAATTAGTATATATTATCATTTTATTGAACAAATGGCTTAAAAAAGATGTCAAACCTGCTAAAAACTAAAACTGTCCAAACGGGACAAAATACCCCCCGCTGGGTTTTTCAGAAGTAAGTTTTTCCATAATAAAGATATGTATCACACATGAATTATGAAATTTTTCTTCCAGTGACCTTGAAGTTCCCCAAATGACCTTGGGTCAAGGTCATGACACACCCTTGGGTCATGGGCAATCTTTGTGTGAAATGAGAACCTACCAAGTTTATCCATAAGAAAGCTATGGACTGGACACGAATTATGAACTTTTTCTTCCAGTGACCTTGAATTTCCCCAAATGACCTTGGGTCAAGGTCATGACACACCCTAAGGTCATGGGCAATCTTTGCATGAAATAAGAACCTACCAAGTTTATCCATAAAAAAGATGTAGACCGGACACGAATAATTAAATTTTTCTTCCAGTGACCTTGAACTTCCCCAAATGACCTTGGGTCAAGGTCATAACACACCCTTGGGTCAAGGTCATGACACACCCTTAGGTTATGGGCAATCTTTGCGTGAAATGAGAACCTACCAAGTTTATCCATAAGAAAGCTATGGACTGGACACGAATTATGAACTTTTTCTTCCAGTGACCTTGAATTTCCCCAAATGACCTTGGGTCAAGGTCATGACACACCCTAAGGTCATGGGCAATCTTTGCATGAAATAAGAACCTACCAAGTTTATCCATAAAAAAGATGTATACCGGACACGAATAATTAAATTTTTCTTCCAGTGACCTTGAACTTCCCCAAATGACCTTGGGTCAAGGTCATAACACACCCTTGGGTCATGGGCAATCTTTGTGTGAAATGAAGACCTACCAAGTTTATCCATTAGAAAGATATGGACCAGACACGAATTATGAACTTTTTCTTCCAGTGACCTTGAACTTCCCCAAATGACCTTGGGTCAAGGTCATGGGCAATCTTTGTGTGGAGTAGTAGATTCTAATGTCCCTCCGTAAGAAAGATATGGACCGGACACGTTTGCACAGACAGACGGACAGACAGACAAGGTGATTCCTATATACCTCCCCAAACTTCGTTTCCGTGGGGTATAAAAAAGAAAAAAAAGCCTGCCTGCCACACTGAATTTTGAATTTTTTAGCCTGAGAAACTATTAATTATTTTTTTTGGCCTTATCAAGACAAGTCCTTTCTTTCGGCAACAATTTTGAGCTCTTGTCCTTGACCTTTGAGTTTGAATTGCATTTGAGACTTAACCTTTGCTAAAAGCTGTCACTTGGAGGCATCAGTGTTTCACAAAGACATCTTGTTTGTCAAAGAATATGCTTGACAGCCATCATAAGAATAAAAGTTTGGCTAGTGTCACTCCCAAACTGAAATTGCTTCCTATACTATGGGCTGTACTACAAAAGGTGTTATGAATCTGTATGCTTTATTAGTTCTGATCACAAGCAACCTGAATAATGAGGTCTGACTGTAAACAAAATATTTGTAAATACTTTTGCTTTTTTATTTGCCTGAATGCATAGCTTATTATTGTTCTTACACATAAAAATAAACACCTGATCAATGTATATTTATCATGGAACGTCACAGTGAGGTAGTCCAGTGTTAGAGAATCGACCTCTTATCTTCCTTTAGGCCAGCTGAAGATTTCTGCAAGTAAAATATATTTGTTTGTACATATACAACTCTGATTGTAATATGCTGTAAAAATTGCTTAATATAGTATAAATTGTGTTGCCTACATCACAGAGTAAAAAGCATCAATCTGCAACACATTACATTTTTTTAAAAAAAGTTGTGCACAATTTGAACTCATTTTTATAGGGGCAATTGTGTTATATTTTTTTTCTACTACATGAATGAAAATTAACTTAAGGAATGAATTTCATAGCTACCCAATTTAAATGATATTCAAAACTGTGTTGGAACAGTATATGCAACTGTGTTGGAACAGTATATGCTTTTTGGAAACTTTCTTTTTGTAAACTTCCCCATCCCAGTTTATACTGTGTGAAATGGTTTTGCTTCCAAAGAAATTATTCCTTTAGCATTAATATAATAAAAATTATCATCTAGATATTAATTTGCTCAAGGAGAATTAAACTCTACATCACTGATAAGTTATAATTTTGTAAATGACAAGGTTAATAGAAATACTCTGTACAACAAACTGGACAAACCCACAAACCTTAGAGATGGAGGAATAATGACAAGGTTTATAATAGAAATACTCTGTACAACAAATTGGACAAACAGACAAACCTTAGATATGGAGGAACAATGACAAGGTTTATAATAGAAATACTCTGTACAACAAACTGGACAGACCCACAAACATTAGAGATGGAGGAATAATGACAAGGTTTATAATAGAAGTACTCTGCTCAACAAACTGGACAGACCCACAAACCTTAGAGATGGAGGAATAATGACAAGGTTTATAATAGAAATACATGTACAACAAACTGGACAGACATACAAACCTTAGAGATGGAGGAAAATTGACAAGGTTTATAATAGAAATACTCTGTACAACAAACTGAACAGACCCACAAACCTTAGAGATGGAGGAATAATGACAAGGTTTATAATAGAAATACTCTGTACAACAAACTGGATAGACCCAAAAACATTAGAGATGAAGGAATAATGACAAGGTTTATAATAGAAATACATGTACAATAAACTGGACAGACCCACAAACCTTAGAGATGGAAGAATAATGACAAGGTTTATAACAGAAATACTCTGTACAACAAACTGGACAGACCCACAAACCTTAGAGATGGAGGAATAATGACAAGGTTTATAATAGAAATACTCTGTACAACAAACTGGACAGACCCACAAACCTTAGAGATGGAGGAATAATGACAAGGTTTATAATAGAAATACTCTGTACAACAAACTGGACAGACCCACAAACCTTAGAGATGGAGGAATAATGACAAGGTTTATAATAGAAATACTCTGTACAACAAACTGGACAGACCCACAAACCTTAGAGATGGAAGAATAATGACAAGGTTTATAATAGAAATACATGTACAATAAACTGGACAGACCCACAAACCTTAGAGATGGAAGAATAACCACTGGATCTCCGGGATTCTGTGTAGGAGTCCTACAACAATATTACATACAATCACTATGATTTGCGTAAACTGTAAAGATACAGGATGAAGTATTAAAAAAAACAAGAGGCCCACGGGCCTTATAGGTCACCTGAGTATTGTGCAACAACTTTCAAACAATTAAATTTGGTTCATGTTTTAAACCACAATTTTGAAAGAGGTACCATTGCTTATAATAATTTAGACTTAGCATGCTAACTCTATTTACTTAATACCCAGAGGTAGATCAGAGTAACATTAAGAGAAAATGCACTTCCACTTTATAACCAGTTGTACACCTCATCCCAAAGGAACAACTGATCCTGGGGCCACATATTTCAAAATTTTGCAAACTTTATCATAAAATGGTTGATTAACACACCAAAGAGCAAATTTCAAAGCATTAATTTATTTTCAGACTTTGTACCCCCCCCCCCTCACCCCAACCCAGGGAAGGGGCGGGGGCATAAAAAATAACTATTTTGCTAGGTGCACCTTTCTTCATCATGAATATATATATTTGGATCATTGGCATTAAACACAGGAGCAAAGGAAAGAATTTCATTTTCACTATATAACCAATAGAGCCCTGCCCTAACACCAGAACCCCTGACCCTGGGTCATAAAATTCACAATTTTGAAAGAGGCACTCTTGCTCATCATAACTATGTGCTTAGTTAGTTTATTTAATACCCAGAAGTAGAGAAGAAGATTTTCAAAGAATTAATGCATTTTCACTAAATAACCAATAGAGCCCCGCCCTAACACCAGAACCCCTGACCCTGGGGTCACAAAATTCACAATTTTGAAAGAGGCACTTTTGCTCATCATAACTATGTGCTTGGTTAGTTTATTTAATACCCAGGAGCAGAGAAGAAGATTTCCAAAGAATAAATGCATTTTCACTATATAACCAAAAGAGTCCCGCCCTAACACCAGAACCCCTGACCCTGGGGCCACAAAATTCACAATTTTGAAAGAGGCACTCTTGCTCATCATAACTATGTGCTTAGTTAGTTTATTTAATACCCAGAAGTAGAGAAGAAGATTTCCAAAGAATAAATGCATTTTCACTATATAACCAAAAGAGCCCCGCCCTAACACCAGAACCCCTGACCCTGGGGCCACAAAATTCACAATTTTGAAAGAGGCACTCTTGCTCATCATAACTAAGTACTTAGTTAGTTTATTTAATACCCAGAAGTAGAGAAGAAGATTTTCGAAGAATAAATGCATTTTCACTATATAACCAATAGAGCCCCGCCCTAACACCAGAACCCCTGACCATGGGGTCATAAAATTCACAATTTTGAAAGAGGCACTCTTGCTCATCATAACTATGTGCTTAGTTAGTTTATTTAATACCCAGAAGTACAGAAGAAGATTTTCAAAGAATTAATGCATTTTCACTAAATAACCAAAAGAGCCCCGCCCTAACACCAGAACCCCTGACCCTGGGGTCATAAAATTCACAATTTTGAAAGAGGCACTCTTGCTCATCATAACTATGTGCTTAGTTAGTATATTTAATACCCAGAAGTAGAGAAGAAGATTTTCAAAGAATTAATGCATTTTCACTATATAACCAATAGAGCCCCGCCCTAACACCAGAACCCCTGACCCTGGGGTCATAAAATTCACAATTTAGGAAGAGGCACTCTTGCTCATCATAACTATGTGCTTGGTTAGTTTATTTAATACCTAGGAGCAGAGAAGAAGATTTTCAAAGAAATCATGCATTTTCACTATATAATCTATGTAGCCCCGCCCTAGCACTAGAACCCCTGACCCTGGGGCCATGAATTTCACAATTTAAGTAGAGGACTCAATGCTCATTACATTCATAACAACAGTTTGCCTGCTTGATGTCCAGGAGTAAAGAAGAAGATTTTTAAAGATTGCAATAATTTTAGTGGTTTTTGCCCCACCCCCCAGGTCCCAGGGGGGCAGGGACCATGAAATTCACAATTTTTGTTCCCCTTCACCCATAGATGCTGTACACCAAATTTGGTTGAAATTGGTTAAGTGGTTTCAGAGAAGAAGCTGAAAATGTTTAAATGTTAACACACGACGCACGACGACGGACGAAAACGGATAGCAATAGGTCACCTGAGTTACTCAGGTGACCTAAAAAGAAAAATCATTAGGTGATGGAAAAATTTAAAAGATTGATATGTTAGGGCAGTGAAGCTAATTGTGAACCAGGTGTTACTGAAATCTGTAAAAGGAGTAGCATTTTTGAGAGAATTTCAGAATTTTTTATTTTAGTAACCATGGTAACAATTAAACCATATAAAGAGTAGTGAACTAATACTGAACCTTATCAGTTCCCAGTCCTAGCTTGTTCTCCTCTGACTTCTTCCTCCTTCGTTTTCTCCAAACACAAACACATAAGAACACAAAAACAGCAAGGAATCCTTTCAAAACAAAAAAAAATTATCTATCTAAATTTCTGATTCATTTTGTTTCCTTTAAGTCTTCACTTGAAAGGATTAACTATTTTCATCATTAGTTCATTCCTTCAGAACATAATTGCTGGACAAGAAGCCTAATTTACAAAATTATAACATTTTTCCTAAACATCTCTGTTATAGCTCTATTACTTTAAAATTTACAACTTGTTAAACTGTCATGATTAACAATTACTGTTCATGTTAACTTACCTACAATGCCAGCTATTATTGGAATAAGCATAAAACTTCCCCCATTTTCCTCTAGCTGATGATGAAGCAGGGCTGATGGACAAACCAACACAATGAACTCCTCAGATGATGCTACAATATTATAAACATTAGTTTTTTCATTGAATTATGCATGCAACAACATTTTGTGTTTAGTGAAAACTGCAAGTCTTCTCCTATGTTTCTCTTGCTATATATATCAAAATATCCTGAAGGATTTACACACTACATTATTACTGTACATTTGTAAGCTTACCATTAGAAGAACAGGCCTGATTAAGAACCTCATAGACAACTTCTCGTGTGTTTACATCTCCATCACCTTCAAACAGCACAAACTTCACATCCCATGTCTGACCCCCCTGTGTTGGCGTGATGCTGATGATGTAGATGTATGGATCTGATGAGGTCTGTCTCTTTCTCCTGTTTCCTGACCGTAAACTCCCTGTCTGCTTCATAAGTTGGAGGACTGCCTCCGTAAATCTGGCTTCCAACTCTGCCATGTCCATTCCTGTCTCTGTAGCCATGGTGATGTCTACGACACATGACTCATTGGCACAAATCACTTTCTTGCTGTCTCCTAAAGGTATACACACATCATTCCTACCACATGCCTGTTGGTCCTGACAAAGACTAGGTTGATACTGACAGAATACCCCCGTCCTGCCCTCCGCACATACACACGTGTAGCCCCTGTACCTGTCTACACATGTTCCATTACCGAGACAGACAGCATCCACACAGTCATCCTCACTCCTCTCACACAGCTCCCCCTGCCAGCCAGGAACACAGGAGCAGATAACTCCCTTCCCTTCCATCACTGTACAGACCCCTCCATTCTGACAAGGCATGACTGAACACAGATCCTCAGACTCAATAGGTGTTTCACAATGAATGCCTACAAATCCTTCATCACAAAGACAAGCATGCTTGTCTACCTTGTTCACACAAGTGCCATTGTTAAAACAAGCTGCAGAACTTTTATTACAGTAGTCAATGTTTTCACACAAATACCCATCCCCTGTAAATCCGGCTTCACAGCTACAGATATGCAATGTAGAATTCTCAGATTTCACACAGCGGGCATTGTCATCACATTTCCTACCATTTACATCACACTTATCAACTCTTTTGATAAAGATGGTAATGTTTTGTGTCTCCATTTCAAAAGTTTCTGTGTTCTTCACTTGCACACTAATCCTTACTGAGGTTCCTTCTACCTCTCTAGGGTTCTTAGCTAATATTAGGTACATATTATCTTTTATAGCAAATAGCCCCTCTGGGTTGTGTATCAGTTTAAATATAATATCCTCATGAACAGTCTGGTTTATACTGAACAATCTCCCAATCACGTACCCTATTTCAGCATCTTCCCACACTTCCTGATTATCCAATGAAACTAAGGGCAGTTCTGCAGCAAATATTTGGACATTTGTAATTGGAAGGGAGAAAGAGTGATTGACGAACAGGGCTGGTTGACCGTTGTCTGTAGCTACTAATGTTATTTTTATGATGGGAGGGACTTTCTTTAGAATTTCCATTGGGATTGGTCCTGTCAACAACAGTTTCTTACTTTCAACCTGTAATAGAAGTACAATACTTTTGTGAACTCTGTCAATTGCAATTCAATCTTGGATTCTGCATCTCAAAAGTAATTCACACATGTTGACTTTATAAAAAAAAAATATCTCCTGCGTTTTTTAATATGGAGAATAAATGTGTTTAAGTGCCTTCATAAAATCTGAGTTAGGTCCCTTGACGGTGATGGTGTGGGTCTGGTCCGATTCCGGATCTGAGACGGAGATTTCTCCAATGATGTATCCCGCTGTACCATTGGCTAATACAGTGTGAGATCCACTCAAACTTATTCCTAATGGTCTCTCATTTACATCCTTCACTTCTATTGTTATATCCTGAAATAAAACTGTCTTTATAATACTGAACATTATGGATCAAATAGCTGAATATTAAGATTTGAATGCAGAGTATTCTGTTTAATAAACAAAAAATAGATTACCTTAACCATATAAAACTCTCCATCAGAACACTTAATGCTGAGTTGATACATTGATTTGGTTTCATAATCTAACATCCCTGTCAGTGTCAACTCCATCACATTGTTGTCAGTTGTGACAACAGAAAAAGGGGTGGAGCTTGAAAGAACTTGACAGACATGTGACAGGTCCTCATCTGGGTCATTAACCCGCACCTTGGACAGGACGGATCCAAGCGGAAGATCTTCAGGGACTGGAGAAATAGCTTCCAATATTATATCAATGAGAGGTTCATTCACATTCTCTACTTCAATTATGAAAGCCCTCTGCAATTGAAAAATAACAGCACAAAATGAGTCAAATACAATTTGAAAATGAATATGAATATTTCATAGACCTTTTCATGAACCTTCCATGTTAACATAACAATTATCCAACAGCTGAAAAAGTAAGGAGGATAAGAGAATTTTTGCTAAGGATTTTTATGAACCCAAATGTTAGACTACGATAAATCTGAAACAAAATACTTCTCATCCCCAGTTATTCAAGTAAGGAACATCGCTGTCTGTAATATTGATGTCTGTTTACCTGGATTGTCAGGACAGGTACACCACTGTCTGTACTATTGATGTCTGTACTATTGATGTCTGTTTACCTGGATTGTCAGGACAGGTACACCACTGTCTGTACTATTGATGTCTGTACTATTGATGTCCGTTTACCTTGATTGTCAGGGACGGTACACCACTGTCTGTACTATTGATGTCTATTTACCTGAATTGTCAGGGAAGGTACACCACTGTCTGTACTACTGATGTCTGTTTACCTGAATTGTCAGGGATGGTACACCACTGTCTGTACTATTGATGTCTGTTTACCTAAATTGTCAGGGATGGTACACCACTGTCTGTACTATTAATGTCTGTTTACCTGAATTGTCAGGGATGGTACACCACTGTCTGTACTATTGATGTCTGTTTACCTGAATTGTCAGGACAGGTACACCACTGTCTGTACTATTGATGTCTGTTTACCTGAATTGTCAGGACAGGTACACCACTGTCTGTACTATTGATGTCTGTTTACCTTGATTGTCAGGTCAGGTACACCACTGTCTGTACTATTGATGTCTGTTTACCTTAATTTTCAGGTCAGGTACACCACTGTCTGTACTATTGATGTCTATTTACCTGAATTGTCAGGACAGGTACACCACTGTCTGTACTATTGATGTCTGTTTACCGGAACTGTCAGGAATGGTACACCACTGTCTGTACTATTGATGTCTGTTTACCTGAATTGTCAGGACAGGTACACCACTGTCTGTACTATTGACGTCTGTTTACCTGAATTGTCAGGTCAGGTACACCACTGTCTGTACTATTGATGTCTGTTTACCTGGATTGTCAGGACAGGTACACCACTGTCTGTACTATTCATGACCAACTCAACACTAGAATCCTCTTCATAGTCTAAATGTTTGGCCCCAGTGTAAAGTTTGTCCCCCACAACTTTAAAGTAATCTGCAAATAAACAGTAGTTAGGTCTATATGATAGAAAAAAAACTGGCAACTTGATCAATGACCTCTTTTATTGAAACAAATTTGAATCCCTCTCAAGTCAAAGTCAAAGTGAGAATATTCAGGTAAGCATATATACCTGTATTAACTTCAACCTCCTTTGTAATAAGTAAATGCCATGTCCATCAACCTTATTTCAGTACATGTATTTTAAAAGTGAGATCTGTTTAGTTCATGTAATCTGTATGGATCACACTTACCTGTATCAGTGATACAGTACACATACACCTGGTTGTTGTCTGGATCACACTTACCTGTGTCAGTGATGGAGTACACATACACCTGATTGTTGTCTGGATCACACTTACCTGTGCCAGTGATGGAGTACACATACACCTGGTTGTTGTCTGGATCAAACTTACCTGTGTCAGTGATGGAATACACATACACCTGGTCGTTGTCTGAATCATACTTACCTGTGTCAGTGATGGAATACACATACACCTGGTCGTTGTCTGGATCATACTTACCTGTGTCAGTGATAGAGTACACATACACCTGGTTGTTGCCTGGATCATACTTACCTGTGCCAGTGATGGAGTACACATACACCTGCTTGTTGTCTGGATCACACTTACCTGTGTCAGTGATGGAGTACACATACACCTGGTTGTTGTCTGGATCACACTTACCTGTGCCAGTGATGGAGTACACATACACCTGGTTGTTGTCTGAATCACACTTACCTGTGTCAGTGATGGAGTACACATACACCTGGTTGTTGTCTGGATCACACTTACCTGTATCAGTGATGGAGCACACATACACCTGGTTGTTGTCTGGATCACACTTACCTGTGCCAGTGATGGAGTACACATACACCTGGTTTTTGTCTGGATCACTTACCTGTGTCAGTGATGGAGTACACATACACCTGGTTGTTGTCTGGATCACTTACCTGTGTCAGTGATGGAGTACACATACACCTGGTTGTTGTCTGGATCATACTTACCTGTATCAGTGATGGAGTACACATACACCTGGTTGTTGTCTGGATCATACTTACCTGTGTCAGTGATGGAGTACACATACACCTGGTTGTTGTCTGGATCACACTTACCTGTATCAGTGATGGAGTACACATACACCTGGTTGTTGTCTGGATCACACTTACCTGTGCCAGTGATGGAGTACACATACACCTGCTTGTTGTCTGGATCACACTTACCTGTGTCAGTGATGGAGTACACATACACCTGGTTGTTGTCTGGATCACACTTACCTGTATCAGTGATGGAGTACACATACACCTGGTTGTTGTCTGGATCACTTACCTGTGTCAGTGATGGAGTACACATACACCTGGTTGTTGTCTGGATCACACTTACCTGTATCAGTGATGGAGTACACATACACCTGGTTGTTGTCTGGATCACACTTACCTGTATCAGTGATGGAGTACACATACACCTGGTTGTTGTCTGGATCACACTTACCTGTATCAGTGATGGAGTACACATACACCTGGTTGTTGTCTGGATCACACTTACCTGTGACAGTGATGGAGTACACATACACCTGGTTGTTGTCTGGATCAGAAGTTGTCAATACAGCTATCTCTACTCCAGCATCCAGATTTTCTTTCACTCTCAGTGTACTTAACAAAATGTCTGATGGGGCTTCATTTACATCTAATATCTGAAAATGATATATATGTCTGTAAGACTTTAGTACAGATATTCTGCAATAATGAATAGAGTCTCTGGATAGCTTTCATGTAGAATGTAAATAAAAATGAATCATTATGAATTCAGACCTTGATTATTATGTTTGTTGAATTATAAGCTTCTTCAGAATCCACAGCCTTCACAGTAAACTCAAACTCAGACATTTGTTCAAAGTCCATCTCTGTTTTGGTAACAACTGTATTTATTCCATCAAGCTGAACAAATGGATTGTCTTCAAGGTGAAAGATTATCTATCACATACAAAAAAGAAATATCTTGTCATCATCTTCTTTGGACAACCTGGTAGCCTAATTTCTGAACATGCCAAGCCATGAATTTATGCAACACAGATGTTGATTACCTGAAATGTTCTATAAATGTCACTAACCTTGGTGCTATCTACATCTTTTGCTGACAACTCTCCAACCACTTGACCGACAGGAGTGTTCTCCTTTATTGAGTTGGAACTGAGGCTGATGTCAAACGGAGGCTCATTAACATCTGTGACATTGATGACAAACGTTTTACTGACCCTGAGTTCTGGTCCACCATGACCATAATCCCAGCATTCAATCTATACAAGGGAAAAGAAAAGCTGAGTAGTACTCACATTCCCAAACAAACCTACAGGGGCACAATCAATACATGGCTGGTACTTCATAAACAAGCTAAGAAATCAATTCTTTCTCAGGAATCAACAATTGTGTAAAATCTAGGATGCAAATCAAACTTGCATGCATAAGACCAAAATTTAAATCAACTGCAGCTCAAATCTAGCCACCCCCCCCCCCCAAAAAAAAGGGAGGAACTAACTATACCAATCAATTTAAACAGAAAAGTGACCTTAATGCAAAGTTTAATCTTGCAAACAGATATGGTGATTCAAGTGAACCCCTTCTCTCCCTTCAACTTCATTTTGGGGTCATATCATAATTATTTATATCATAACTATTACAAACCAACCTTATTCTGTCATACCATACAAAACACTAAAGACATTAAATTTATATTACATAAGATCTTAACAATTTAAAAAAAAAATGCAATTAACCCTACTAAAGAATTAAATAAGAACACATTTGTTAGCTTTGCAAATCATTTAGAATGAATTTCTTCACTTTAACAATAAATACACACATACCTCAACTGGAAATATCTTCTTACTCTCATAATCAAGTGGACCATTTCCAACAACTAGGGATAAACTGTTCTTCATCTGCAAAGTCAAATATTCAGCACTTTTAAGCTTTGTTTTAGCTCTTTAAAACATTAAATACAGTCAATTATTTAGTGAGACATAAAGAGTAAATCCTGGTTAAATTTATACCTTGACTGGGACCTCTGATGAAACAACAGCACAGGTGTGAAGGTCCTTCTTGTCCTCATCAATAACAGTTAACATCCCAATCTCAGCTTCAGGTACACTGTTTTCTTTCACCTACATATCAAGAAAGATGATCTTTGATTAACACAAAAAAGTACTTTTAGGAAAATGAATTTGGTTGTCTTTGTTATCTTCCTTGGTACAAAAAAAAAAAACCACTTGAGGGAGATACTAATGTTTCACGTAGTAAACTAACCTGATTGTTACTGAGAGTGATGTCCTTTGGTTGGTCATTAACATCCTGTAGAACAATCCTGATAATCCCAGTGTAAGACAGGGGAGGGGAACCAGAGTCTGTGGTTGTCACCTGAACCGAAAACACAGGGTATTTCTCAAAGTTTAAAATTTCTGTTGGCTTTCCGACAGTAAGGGTTCTGTTCTGCAGCTTAAATAAATCTGCGAATTGAGATGCATCCTCTGTGTCTGTTAAACTGAAATATAGTTTATAAAACATCTGAAATAAAATTGGAAGGAACAAAGTTTACTTGGGGCCTTTTGGGCTTTAAGAATTTTTGAAAAATTAACTGCTCACTTTAGATGAAAATTATGATATGGTGAATTTTGTCATTATCCTAAAAATGTCTAAAATGTCCAAAGGTTTGAGCTGATTTTCCATATTTTGATTAGAGCCCTACCTCTGATCCTTAATGTGTGTTTATATATGATGAAACAATTGCTTCCTAAGATTATGATACATTTCATTTTTTGGATCAAGGGGTACACTCATATCTTAATACTTCGCTGGAGGTACCCAAATACACTTGTTTTTTTAATAAATGAAGAACACTGCAATTTCACAAAGACTGTATTTTAATACTTGGACTCTCAAAAGGAACTTTTTATTTATCCAAACACAACAGAATATAATTAAGAGTTCCAAAAATTTTATTAACAATACTATTTAATATTTTACAAATTTGCCTTGAGGGCTCATGCAGCTTATACAAGAGAGATTAAGTCAATCTCCCAGCATTAGAACCAGGTACCAGTTACATAACTGTAGTTGTTTACTCTGAATCCTGCAGGCTGAGGGCATCTTGCCTATGTGAATATATGCTCACTAGCAATGGATGGCTGAATGCAAGAAATGCTTGCCTAATATGAGGACCTGAATGGATTGAACATAGAGTAAACAACTGGAGTCTAATCTTAATTGGTAAGAAATGCTCACCTAAGATAGACGGCGTGCTCCAACTTATGTAACAAGCACCTGATCCCAATGCTGAACGATTAACTTCCCATAGTTGGGAGAAAATAATGAGATATATAAGTGTATATCATTATGTAAATGGCGCATTATTGCTCATGAACCCTTTTATGTCTAGAACCATCAATAATTGGAAGGTGGAAGGGGTTGGTGGTGGTTACTGAACTGGAAAAAATATAAACATCAACACTGCAGGCATGCTAACTTCAGCTAATAGAGAAATCCTATTGGTTAATTTTATCACGTGGTTTACACGAGGTACAAAAGGGACACTGTTTTATGCATAATAATGATATTGTATTTGGAAAATAAACAATGATTATATACATAATCAAAATTTTATTTATCCAAACACAACAGAATATAATTAAGAGTTCCAAAAATTTTATTAACAATACTATTTAATATTTTACAAATTTGCCTTGAGGGCTCATGCAGCTTATACAAGAGAGATTAAGTCAATCTCCCAGCATTAGAACCAGGTACCAGTTACATAACTGTAGTTGTTTACTCTGAATCCTGCAGGCTGAGGGCATCTTGCCTATGTGAATATATGCTCACTAGCAATGGATGGCTGAATGCAAGAAATGCTTGCCTAATATGAGGACCTGAATGGATTGAACATAGAGTAAACAACTGGAGTCTAATCTTAATTGGTAAGAAATGCTCACCTAAGATAGACGGCGTGCTCCAACTTATGTAACAAGCACCTGATCCCAATGCTGAACGATTAACTTCCCATAGTTGGGAGAAAATAATGAGATATATAAGTGTATATCATTATGTAAATGGCAAAAATATGCAGATGGTACAGCTGCATAGTCCCCAAGTATGGGATGTAAGTAATTTAGAAAAGGAGTGAAAATGTGGACGTGAGACAATTAAAGATGGATCCAGACATATTAAATTAAACTATGAATACATTGAATCTCAACATCGTTAAAACAACATACATAAGTGTTTTTCATCTGATAGAGTGCATGTATGTATCTTATAAAAAATGAACAACATTAGAAAGGTCTAATATCAGCAGTTTAACGTGATCAAACAAAATGTAGATATGCATAATTTCACTTATCAATAACTTCATCAATATCCTGTATGAACGTAGAGAGTTTCAGTACATAAACTTTTCATGTAAGCTAAAATCAGTTCTCTAAACATCAATCATATGTACACATCAACCTTACCTAGGACATTTTCTCTGAATGAAAACTAGTAGCCATACTAATTTGTGCATCTCTAACTACATTGGTTGGTGTTCTTATATACCTATTATAACAGTCCGATGACCATCTTCCTAAAGTTTTAATAAGATGGTCTTCTATCCTAGCTGATGCAGCAGATGTTGCTGCACCGATACGAAATGAGTGACCACTGTATTTCTCTGAATCAAAACCTAGAACTTTTAAGATATACTGCAAGTGTTCAATAAAGTATGATCTTGTTACAGGTAGATTATCTTCTGTAACGAAAAGAGCTTCTTTAGGTCCAGCAAAGCAGAATTTTCTCACCTGCATGTATTTACACATAGATTTTACTGGGCATACCTTTGTGTCATTTGAGTATAATACAATACTTGAACCCTTGTGAAAATGATCTGTTTTAGAAGTCTTCAAAAATATCTTAACGCAATCTTCGTGAATCTGAACATCTTCACAGCATAAATGACAGCATGGATCAAATTTCTGTTGTATTGTCAGTTCACCACAACGGAAAAATCCGAAAAAAGCTGTTACATACATAGCTTCTAACAAAACATTGGTATAATATTTAAACATGCAATTCCTCAAAACTGTACAAATTCTTTGCAGTATGTGAGCTGTAATAGGCAATCTGACCCTATTTTTAAATTGATCTTTACTTTGCACTTTTCCAATTGCATTTAAAATTAACTTCAATCGTTCCATTGAGTGACATTTAGACTGAAAAGGGTTTGGAATTCCCATTTCTAAAAACATGTATCTGATTCCACACAAATATAATCTTATTGTAGAAAATTTAAGCAACAAGTTATGTTGGCAATATGCAACAAAATGTACAAGTATATCTTCAGATATAGGTGGACATTTAACATCATAAAAAACACCATGTATTGTAAGAAAATGTTTATATGTCTCAAAACCTTGTTTGTAAGTTAATCTTGTTCTTTCTGTCACGGAATTGTTCATCAGTTTTTGAACCACTTGTCCGAGTTCCAAATTACTTCTGATACCTGTGGGCAGACCATCGGATTCTTCTCTGCTTGAGGAGCCGCCTGCCTGAACTTCTCCAGCTGTAAGCGAGACAAAGAGTCAGCTATAATGTTTTTAATTCCTGATACATGTTCGCTATAAATGTCAAAGTTATAAATAGCAGCACAAAAGCATAGAGTTCTCATCAAAGATGATATTTGTAGATCTGAGGATCGACGTTTCTGGATAATATCTACAACTGCAGCATTATCACAATGGAAAAGAATCCTTTTCCCTTTCCAGTCCTTCCCCCAAATAATAGCTGCAACGACAATAGGATATAATTCGAGAAAAGCCATGGACGGAGATTGTTTATGAGTATTAAGTTCCTTTGGCCACTTTTCTGCAAACCATTTTCCTCTGTAATATCCCCCGAATCCTACTGTAGATGAGGCATCGGTATACAATTCCATGTCTGCGTTACTTATCAGCTTGGATTCATAAAACACTGATACACCATTCCAATGCTTTAAAAAATGTAACCACATCTGTAGGTCTTCCTTGCTAGCTTGTGTAAACTTAACGTAATAATGAAGTTTCTCTACCTTTGTAGACAATTGGATAAGATAAGAAGTGAAAGCTCTCCCAGGTAACACAACTCTCGCTGCAAAGTTAAAGTGTCCTAGTAACTGCAGTAATTGTCTCTTCGTCACTGAAGATTGTTTCAGGAAATCCATTATGAAATTACATATCCGTGTGATTTTTTCCTGGGGTAAGCGTGCTTCCATTTTTTCACTATCAAGGATGATTCCTAAGTATTCCAGTTCCGTTGTAGGACCCACTGTTTTCTTCAATGATAATGGTATGTTGAGTCTTTTAAATAAAGTGCACAACAAAGCCATGGTCCTTTCTCCAATCACGTCAGGTTTGTCAATGGTAAGAAAATCATCTAACAAATGAATATTTTCGATTCCATAATTGTTTTTTGCAATCCAGCAAATGGCTTGTGATAAATGATCAAATATTTTCGGTGAACTTCTACTTCCAAATGGTAATCTAACGAAGTAGTAGAACAGATTTTTCCATTTCACACACAACATAGGCCAAAATCTTGGAGCAACTGGTATCAGCTTAAATGCATCACATATGTCTGTTTTGCACATGATAGCACCTTTTCCCAATTCTTTAATTCTTGTTATTGCATCATCTATTCTAACATATTTCAAGGAGCATTTTTCTTTGTCAATCAAATTATTTACACTGTCAACTTCTTCATTATCATGTGGTGAAGATAAATCCAAAATAAGGCGTTTTTTCCCGGAGTATTTACCCGTAGCCAGTCCTAATGGACTTACTCTGTATTTTGAAAAATCGAGTGTTTGGAACGGTCCTTTCACAAATCCTTTCTGAACTTCTGTTTTTAAAAGTTCATCAACTGTATCTGGGTTTTCCCTAGCTGACTGTAAATTCCTACACTCATATGAATTATCAAGGCTTGTACTATCACCCATAAAAATATCAAATCCATCACGTAGTCCACCAATTAAATAATCAACAAATTCTCTGTCTGGGTGATTACATAATTCAAACTCTAGTCTTTCTATATTAACTGGTGTAGTGGCTTTAAATTCATCCCTTTCTTGTTTTTCTAGTCACTGTGGAGTTTTTTGTTTCTTTGTTTTATCATCTAGCATCAAATTTGTGGTCGTGGTCTTCTCGGCGTTTAAATTCGGACACTTTAGTTTTCAGTGAGAAGTAGACATGCATTGAGCACATACATGTGCTCTTCTGCAGTATGGTACGGTACATCTGTTTGAATTGTAGTTGTTGCAAATTTGCCTACCTTCATGAAAGGCTATATTCCTATCATACTTGTCCTTTCTTTGATAGCTCTGGTAACTTCGTTGATGTTTGTTGTCATCTGAATTTTCAACGCACATACTAGATGTATGGGTGGTCGAGGAGCAAATATTACACTTGCTGACTTCAGCACCTGCTACTACACGCTTCAATATTTCATCGTCTCCTTTGCTCCAGTTTATTAGAACATTGTTCTGTTTTAGGGCAATGGCACATTTGGCAGCAAACAATTTGTGATACTCAAAAAATTTTGTTGGCCAAACATTGTGTACCTCTATAATATGTGCCAAGTACATGTCCAGTTCCTCTTGTCTCCAAGGGTATGTGGCACACATTATCCGTTTGTATCTACTGAAAGCAGTGACAAACTCGCTCATGTTTAAATTTCTATTTAGTCTTTTATCAGTTTTCTCCTGTTCCTTTTTGGGAGTCTCATAAGCTGGTATCAGGAGCGTGCACATATTTACATCTTCACCTCGTAGTATTTTTTTTCCGAATATCGGCGGAGACCAGATCCACATGGCCTACATCTTTCGATGGGACCCCTATGCTTGAGTGCTCACTAATATTAACTGAATCTATCGTACCTGAAGCTGAATCCGTGTGAACTTGAGCAGCATATTTCTTAAGAGGGTTATCGTCCTCCTTCTCTGCGTCTTTCTTGTTCTCTTTCGCTAATAACGTATTAACCGTCTGTTGCAAAGCTGCGCATGATTGAGCCATACTTTGCAAAGTCTGTAGTAGAACACCATCGTTATTTGTATTCGTAACTGTACTTTCGCCCAATGTTTGTAGGGGGACGCCATTGTTTGTTGCGTCACTTCCGCCCAATGATCCTTCATGCGAGTTTTCGCGCCGTTCTGTTACATCACCTTTGTTTATGTTTTCATTGTAAAGCTGTCGCAAAGTTGAGGCATTAAATCCTTTCGGAACTTGAATTCCTAATTGTGTCAGTCTTTCCCTTAATTGGGCAACAGTCCAATTCAAGGGATTGTCCATGTCAAGAAGTGTAGCACTGCTTTCTACGGCAGAAGTTGAAACCACCTGAACAGGCCTTTGCCTTGTCGCATTTCTCCTTGCAGCCCTCGGCATACTGAACTATTCACAAATTCGAATTTACTTAATATCACCGTGTTGCTATCTTAAAATGCAGACAATCCAGTATTTAAAACTATGAATTTATCAATAAGTCAACACACATCGATAGGTACACAGGTTTCATATTGCACATGTCTAATTATTTGTAGATAGAAATATCCAAACATAAAATGCGTCAAAGTAAATCCGAAAGCAAATGTTCCTGAATTAGTCACATTTATCACATAGTCCAAACAGTAATAATAAAGAAGGATTAGTATAATTACTGAACTGGAAAAAATATAAACATCAACACTGCAGGCACGCTAACTTCAGCTAATAGAGAAATCCTATTGGTTAATTTTATCACGTGGTTTACAAGAGGTACAAAAGGGACACTGTTTTATGCATAATAATGATATTGTATTTGGAAAATAAACAATGATTATATACATAATCAAAATTTTATGGGAAATTCAAGCACTAAGCATCTACTGTATAGTGATGTTTGAAATGGGACAGGGGGTCTTGGTCAGTTAAATGGAAAGGTGACAGGGCCATTTTAAGGATACAGTGAACCTAGCTCTTTTTTGTACAGTACTCCATAAATTACTAGAAAATGAAAAGCACTGCAGGAAGACTTGAAAAATGGGGAAGAGGTTGCAGAGAATGAAAATGTGATAACTCAAAGATTTCATATTACTGTAGACGTACTTTTTTCCACAGGGTCATAATTCCGCGGAATCTCAATTTCTGTTTAATCCGCGGGTAGAAAATTACATGGATTTCTTAGACTTTCACTACATGCCTTATATTTATATTTTAGTATGCTTGGACAAAATTCTGTGGAAAATTTGTGACCACGTGCATAGCGTAAATTAATACCATGCGAAAAAATGTACTTCTATGTCATTGTATCCTACCCTGGATAGATGGATTTGATTGTATATGTGTATATCTGATTCCTCTCATGGTCCCGGGTATTTAGATCTCCTATAACAGTCCCCTCATCACTATTCTCATTTAGAAGGCCCCCACCATATATTCCAATCCCCATGGGAGCCTCATTCACATCTCCTATCTCAATCTGGAAACATAAATTATGTAGATTGTTTTTCTTATTATCTTATCTCTTTTGAGATGTTCTTTTTTTAGATTTATGTATAAGCAAACCCCCGAGAGTGCTTTACAATACAAACACTTAAGTACATGATTTGTAAAAATGTCTTTGAAAAACCTAGGTAAAACACTTTTTACTAGATAAACTTGTCTACATTACTTCAACAACAAACCTTAAAACTGTTACCTTATATTCTGCCTTTAGATTTGATCCAAATGCCATAGCATTAATTTCCACCTTGATGAACTGTTGTGTTTCAAAGTCAAATGCTCTCTTGGTTTTCAGTAAGTTTCCTTCAATCCTAAAGGGAGCATCTACATCAATTAGGAAATACAAGTACATCTGAAACAAATATGACAAGTTATTATCCACAACAGAATAAATCATTGACTTTAACTAATAAATCATTTAATTTAGGTAATGATGACATATTATACTTACCCTTGGTACTATAACTGACCTCATTTTCTACAGGCTTATTTTTGAGCTTGTTTGACTTACTCCTGGTACTATAACTGACCTCATTCTCTACAGGCTTATTGGTGAGCATGTTAGACTTACCCCAGGTACTATAACTGACCTCATTCTCTACAGGCTTATTGGTGAGCATGTTAGACTTACCCCTGGTAACATAACTGACCTCATTCTCTACAGGCTTATTGGTGAGCATGTTAGACTTACCTCAGGTACTATAACTGACCTCATTCTCTACAGGCTTATTGGTGAGCATGTTATACTTACCTCAGGTACTATAACTGACCTCATTCTCTACAGGCTTATTGGTGAGCATGCTAGACTTACCTCAGGTACTATAACTGACCTCATTCTCTACAGGCTTATTGGTGAGCATGTTATACTTACCCCTGGTACTATAACTGACCTCTACAGGTTTATTGGTGAGCATGTTAGACTTACTCCTGGTACTATAACTGACCTCATTCTCTACAGGCTTATTGGTGAGCATGTTAGACTTACCCCAGGTACTATAACTGACCTCATTTCTCTACAGGCTTATTGGTGAGCATGTTAGACTTACCCCAGGTACTATAACTGACCTCATTCTCTACAGGCTTATTGGTGAGCATGTTAGACTTACCCCTGGTACTATAACTGACCTCATTCTCTACAGGCTTATTGGTGAGCATGTTATACTTACCCCAGGTACTATAACTGACCTCATTCTCTACAGGCTTATTGGTGAGCATGTTATACTTACCCCTGGTACTATAACTGACCTCTACAGGTTTATTGGTGAGCATGTTAGACTTACTCCTGGTACTATAACTGACCTCATTCTCTACAGGCTTATTGGTGAGCATGTTAAAGACCTGGAATTCTCCTACTTCAAAGCTCTCTGTATTTTCTGGAACAACTCTCATATTGGTCAGTTTGACCTCCTTTGGTATCTTTACTGATTCTTTGATGACCAGACTTATATTCTGAGAATACTCCAAAGGTGGTGTCCCATTATCCCTACAGGTAATAATGATCATAATCTCTGTCCTATCTAGGGGCACGGATGATTCAACCTTAAAAATATCCATGATTTTATCATTTTGTTGCATCTGACACTGATCATACTATGTAATTTTTATATGAAGAACTGGATATGACCTTTATCCCCTGAACACAGAAACAATGTTTTCCAAAGAAAACATAAAATATAATATGTACATAAACAATACAGCATGCAAAAGATAAACAACCCTACAAAGTAGAAAACAAGTCCCAATCTCACTTGAAATGAAGAATTTCAACATTTGTATAATGCACATACCTTGAGGACATTAGAACCAGGATCCATGGTGAGGACCCCCAGCCCCTCCCCTCCCACTGTACAGGTGTGGTTCTGGGTGGGGGAGTCTGGGTCGACATTATCTGGGTCTACTACTGTCACAAATCCCACCACTTCCCCAACTCCAGCACTGTTACTCACCTAAAAGGAGGCAAAAAGTAAATTATGTTTGACATTCAAATGTTTATTTTAGAATTAGGAACTACACAGAAACAGAATAGATTTTATGCAGTTCACATGTACTTAGAAACATCATAATTTCTGTTCTGATCTTTTCAGACAATACTATGGAATCATTTTAATTTGTCAAAGACAATACCTTAAGTTTATAAAACATTCAATGAACTTATTCTTAAACAAGGATATAGTTCCTATAAGGGGTGACCCAAGAAAACCAGTCTCCCATGAACAATGATGATTCAAATTTTCAGTTGTGTCTGAATTAATAACATATGCTGAAATTCTTACTTCTTTAGGGTTTAGAGAAATGTTGCTTGGTTTCTCATTGACATCAAGAACACTAAAACCAAAACTTTTGGAAAAGGAAAGTCCTCCACTATCAGTGCTCTTTATTGTCACATTGTACGTAGATTTCTCCTCAAAGTCCAGCGACCTTCTGACCTCCAGTTTATCCCCTCTAATCCTGAACAGTTCCCAATGGGAGATAACTTGGTAAGTGAAGGTATCCCCCACATCCTCATCTGCTGTCTGTACGGCTCCAATGATAAAACTAGGCTCATTCTCCGGAATCATTGTCTGACTGCCATCAATATTTATATCCTAAAATCATTGTGTACATCATTCATGGTAAAAAAAAATAATTTTTTTTAACACTTAATCACTTTTTCAGAATTATAAGCATGAATTTAATGCTGAACCACAAATCTTACAGTAGGTGCATCATTGGTATCCTTGACAGAGAATGTCCAATCCTTTGTTATGCTGGAGTTGTTTTTGTCCTTGGCTTGAATTTTAAGAGTCTTTGCTGTGGATTTCGTCTCAAAATTTAAATCTTTGGACAGCTGTACTTCTACAGAACACTTTGTTCCAACAGAAGATTTTGCGTCCTACAAAATAAAACATATACAAAAAATCCATTTAATAGCATAAAATCCTTACTCCATCTAACTTTGTTGCAATGATTCTGGGCTTTGAATAGAAAAGTCAGACAGAATAACTTTTAATTCAATTGTTTACCTGATACTGAATGTTTGTTGGTCCACACTTAACAGTGCTCCCTAGTTTAAACACACCCAAATTACTGTCCACTAAATCAAAAGCTATCTTATCCACTCTGTCTGGATCCACGCCCTCCACTGTACCGACACGGCTACCAATAGACATTGATTCTGGTATCATAAAATCTTGTACAACAGAGGAGGGTATCAATCTCAGGGAAGTTGGTTCATCATTCATATCCTTCACTGCTACTGAAAAACTCCTTGAAACCTAAAATTTGTTTAAAATGTGATTAACTTTAACTCAACAAAAACATTAAAATTCTTAATCTCAAATACAATAATAAGATACTTTTACTTTAGATAACTTACTTCTCTGGTTGGGTGGCCATCATCTGTAGCAGTAGCTTTGAACATGATGAAGGGCATCTGCTCAAAGTCTATACTTCCTGTGACCTTGACCTTATCTCCCTCTACTACAAGGTTACCGGTGTCAGACAGGGAATAAGTCAAACTCTGACCCTGGTCTACATCCACAGCTGATAAACTTCCTACCACAATCCCTATCTCACAGTTCTCATCAACTCTCATTGCTGAATTGACAAAAGAATTATTATTAAGCAGTGTGAATTTTCTGTATTGCAAGAATAATGATAGATAAATGCTGTAAAAACACTGAACTCCTTATAAAAAAGGAAAAAAAAAACTATGCTCATATGACTTGTACTTAAAATGTCTGAGAATACATTTTAGCATGCAGATAGTTTTTTTTTTAAGAATACTGAGATGATAGATATAGACAGGTCACCTGTTAGCTTTAAATTTGTTGGGGAATCGTTGGCATCAGTGACGTGGATGACAATGTCAGCTCTAGCTGAGAGGGAGGGTTCTCCATTGTCAGTCACCATAACACCCACAGAGTACTGACGGACTTCCTCATAGTCCAAATCTCCACTGATCAGCTGAACCAATAAAACATTCCATCATTAACACAACCTAATAATGCGTTTCTTTTTCAAATTTTCATTTTTATCAATCAACATATCAAAGCATTTAATAATTGACTATAAGTCCTTTCTCATTTTTAATTTTAATAGAATTTTATAATTTTAATCGGTATTTATGCTGAAAGACCCTGCTACGTACTTATCCAGAGAAGCTTACAACTATTTGTGTTCCATTGAGAGCAAACATCCCTGCTGCAGAATCTGTGAGGGTGAACTGGAGTACCTGGATCTGTTTGTGGATGTTGTCTGGATCCTCGGCCATTATCTCCCCTACCACTGTCCCATGGGGACTGTTTTCTGGAATCTGAAATACACAGTGAGTTAGAGTTTGACATGGAATGTGATGGCAGGTTGTAAGAGGAGGTTGGGAGGGGGGTCAAACCTCGTTTGTGGTCATCCGGATATTTCTGGGAGCCTCATTTACATTGTTGACCTTGATAGTGAAGGTTTTCTCTATGTACATGGGAGGACTTCCACTGTCTATGGCTCGGATCACCAAGTCATGCTCAGATTTTGATTCATAGTCTAAATCTGCTATGTTGGATACCTGGAATTAAAATGTAACTGGTCAGCTGACATTTTTTCCTTAAAATTCATTTTATTTCATAATTTGAAAAAAAAAATGAACTGCATTTTTTGTTTTATTTCTTGTGCATTCAAAATTTCAAACGATAAAACTTCAAAACATTGAAATTGTACTCCTTCACTGAAGCCGAATGAATCACAAAAATATTGTAAGTTTTAAAATTATTAACAAGAATTGTGCTTTTGCGGTGCCAAACAACAAAAATTAAACTGCAGAAAATACCTCTGACATATAATATTGCAATAAAAGTTAAAATAGACCACCTACTTGGTCGCGGCATCATCACACTTACCCATAATTCCCTGTTGATGATGTGGAAGAACTGAGACTCAGATATTATTGTAAATGTGTGATTCTGTCCAGTGTCTGGATCTCTAGCTGTTAACGATGTTATTCTGACATGATGACTTCCTTCATCTACTGAGTAAGTCACCTCTTCTGCATTGATATCCTGTGTTCAGCAAACAAGTTTTTTTTCAATCCATGAGAATTATTAATATTAAAAGAAATATGAAACACTTCTGCTTTCACAAATTTTTCTGCATGATTTAGTAAAATTGAAATATCATACATGTATTGCAAATTGTTAACTGAAGTTTAAGTGGACAAAAGACAAAAAGATGTCCACAAAAAAAATGAATTAAAAACAAAATACGAACTAGACTGTAAGTGACAGAAATAAAACTAACAGAGGGTGGATCATTAGTATCCAGCACAGTCAAGTTAAACTCCTGCTTTATGGTCAGTCCCTCTCTGTCCACTGCCGTCAGCTCAAATGTCAGGTGTGGTGTCATCTCATAGTCCAATGATACCAATGTCCTCAAATCCGATGTACAGTGCACCATCTGAAGTCAATCAGGCATTTCTTTAATTTTAAGAAATTTTCTGCTTATATTGTCATTTGTAATAATGTGTTTTAGAAAATCAAGATGAGAAAGCAAAATATTACTTTTGCTAAAGGCAGACACTGCTGGTTGAACAAGCCAACTTGCACACTAGTTGTTCCCATGGTAATAACATCCATGTTATCATAATCTTGTACCATTACTTGACCAATCAGAACATGTGTACCAGAATTCTCTGCAATGACTGGTTTGTTTTCAGGGAATCTGGTGTTTCCACTACTTGATGTCACTTGTAGACCAAAAGGAGCTTCATTCACATCAACCACATTGATCTGGTAGGTTTGTGAATTCTGCCAAGATTTTCATTTAAATCCGAATTATTATCAAAACACAGTTAAACTTAGTTATCTTGATCAAAGATATCTCAAATAATACAGATATTGCAATGTGAGTTGGCAGTCCTAACTATATCCTATGCTTTGAACTCTTGTTATTTTGAATCCTGGAAAATCTCTCAGTTTGATTTTGGTCTCATTGAAATCAATATAATTGAGGTTTAACTGTATCTGTTGATGATATTTTGTATGATTTATCACGAGTGTGCAGTAAGAATTCTTTGCATCAGACAAAGTGAAAACTGGAACACAGTAATATCTATATATTAAACACTGCCCTTGATATTGATGGTAACTGTGTTTACCTTAGCAGGAGGCAAACCGTTATCTGTAGCTGTAATAGTCAGGTTGTACACAGGTTTGGTTTCGTAGTCCAGTAGCTTTTTCAGTACCAGTAAGTTACCCTCCACTACGAACACCCCAGCCTCCTCCTCTGTGCTGAAGGACACAGTCTGTTCTAATTCTGCATTACTGACCTTAAAGATTGAAACCAAAGCTAACTACAGAACAAACTGTCAACAGATCGTACTTACACACAAACTGTAAGTCAAGCTTGAAGAATACCTCCAGTGTCCCCACCACTTCCCCCACCAGTGTGTCCTCTGGCAGATTCCCCAGACTCAGAACAAGGTCATGTGGGGGGTCATTGACATCAGTCACATGTATTGTAAGGGACGCGTTCAGATTCAGAGGGGGGAATCCTGAATCTTGGCTACTGACCAGGACACTAAAGCTTCTCTTGGATTCAAAATCCAGTAAACAGGAGGATCCGCCCATCTCCTCACACTTATCTCCCTTGGCAGCAACCTAAATATAAGTAATCCATCAATGTCAAACTTGGCTATATTAAAAAATGTGAATGAAAATGGCAGTATTCAATATAGAATGCCTAATATTTTACCATAGATTTCAAATTATTACATCTTTATTACCTCAATACATGGAAACTTTGTTTTACCTGAACAGTGTTTCCCTGAATGAGGATCCTGCCCCCAGCATCATCCAGCAGTCTGTAGGTGTGGATCTGACTGAAGTCTGGGTCCCTGGTCACTAGGTGACCTATAATTGTCCCAGGGTCACTCATTTCCTTCACCTGAATTCAACATACATGTATTCATTGCAGGAGACAGGTAAACCCCCTGAATTCAATTCATGAAAATTATTCAACTTTGAATATTAGATTGACTCTTTCTCCCTACCTTGTTGTTTGAGAGACTGATTTGTGTGGGTTTTTCATTGATATTTTCTACATGTATAGTGAAGTTTCTCCTAAGTGTAAGTCCTCCACTGTCTATAACTTCGACTGTGATGTTAACATGTGGACTCTCCTCAAAGTCTATTAATTTGCCTGAAAAAATGCATTCACTTTTAATATGTGCTAATCTAATTTCACGTTCTGTTAAAGTCATGTTCATTATTTTGACAGTAAAATCCCTTCATTCAGCTTCTATTTTCAAGTATAATTGATTGCTATTGTTATTAGTTTATCATAACTATTACTAATTTTTTCTTTCTTCATTAACAATAGCATACCTATGTTTGTAGAGAGGTGTCCTTGTGGGGTGATGGTAAACTGTTCACCATCCAGCAAGGTAAAGGTGTGAGTATCATCCACATCTGGATCAGTTACCTGGAAGATAGCCACCAGTCCCTGGGTGTTCTCTGGAATAACAAGACCTGGACTGCTGGCTCTGACGTCCTGTAGAAAACACAGAGAAAATAAGATATGCCTGAAAACACCATGAACCCAACATAAACGGACGTTAATGTACAACCTTTATCTGAAATTATTGGGTAACCTTCATCCTCAACATGACAAGATAAAAAGTGTCTGTCACACAAGTCCAAAAGTAAAAGTTGCAGGCAGACCAAAGAAAGTTTGCCTGTAAACTTTGATATGAGAGCTTAAAAGTTGTAAGAAAACAAATTGTAAACCAATCAAAAATATCCCTTCTTTACACATACCAAGACAATACATTATCCTTATTAAATAAGCAATTTATTATGTTTTTTAAAATAAAATACCAAACAGAAGATTTGAATATCCTTTTCAAAGATTAAGAATTAATTACCCATGGAGCCTCATTTTCATTTTCGATGGTAATTTTAAACATCTCAATCAATTTTCCTCCTTCACGGTTCTCTATAGTAACAACTACGGACAGGAAGGACTGCTCCTCAAAGTCAAGAACTCCCTTTACTTTCACAGAAACAGTGCATGTGGTCAAGTCAGTCTGACATAGTGAAAATATGCAAAAGTTACAATCCTCATAACACACATTCTTCCATCAAATATAATAATGAAAATCACTTTTAAGTCAAAACATACTGCAGACTTACTTTTGTATTACAACTGACATCCCCCATGCTGAAAGGATTTTCCTTGTCCTTCACCTCTAAAGAGAAGGTTAATGTCTCATCTACCCCATTAGTTACCCCCTCCAGGGAGCCAATCACAGTGCCAGCAGGAGAGTTTTCCATGACAACAGGATGATTGACAGGGAAGCTTTTGACTCCTCCCTCTGTAGTGAAGTTTACACTGACAGGTGTATTCACTCCAAGGACTGCTATCTGAAAACTGGAGGTCACCTAATAAAGAACAAAATATGTAATTCATAATGTTTCAAAATGTCATAATTTTTTCAACAAAATGATCTTTTAAACAAGCTATCATGGTTGTTCAGTTGGTAGAACACTTGCTCCATGATCAGAAGGTCCAATGTCCGAATCATGAATGTGACTAACATAAGTTGATAAACCAGAAGTCTCTGTCAAGACTGCTGGTTTGTACTTATAAGAGAAAAGTAGCAGTTGGGACTTAAAACTTTAAAAAAGTAATAAATAGAATAATTTTCATTGATTAAGTCACTTTTTGTGGCAAGACTGCAATTTGACTACAACTGTAGGAGTAGCTTTTCATAAAATTTTACAGAATTATCAATTTTAGTTACCATGGCAACATCAATCATCAAAATATAAAACTTGAACTAATAATTATGTATCTTAGTGTAGTCTACTTGTATGCCAAGTTATATTGAAATCAGACCAAATCTGTAGGAGTAGTAGCTTTTTAATAGTATTTCACAGAAATTTCTATTTTTAGTACCCACAGCAACACCGTTCGTCTAAATCAAAAACCGATAAATAGAATTTTGTATCTTAGTGTAGTCTTCTTGTTTGCCAAGTTATATTGAAATCAGACCATAACTGTAGGAGGAGTAGCATTTTAAAAGTATTTCACAGAAATTTCTATTTTTAGTAACCACGACAACACCGTTCATTGAAATCAACAAGAGGCCCATGGGCCACATCGCTCACAAGAGAATCTTTTGTCATATTGTTCTTAACCAGATTTCCCCTTGTAATACATATTGTGACCCCACCCTACCCCATTGATCATAATTTACACAATTTGAAATCTACACTACCCAGGATGCTTCCACATAAGTTTCAGCTTTTCTGGTCCAGTGGTTCTTGAGAAGAAGATTGTTAAAGATTTTTTTCTATATATTTCTATGTAAAACATTGATTCCCCATTGTGGCCCCGCCCTACCCCCGGGGGTCATGATTTGAACAATTTAGAATGTACACTACCCCAGGGTGCTTCCACATCAGTTTCAGCTTTTCTGGCCCGGTGGTTCTTGAGAAGAAGAATTTTAAAAAAATTTTTCCTACATATTTCTATGTAAAACTTTGATTCCCCATTGTGGCCCCGCCCAACCCCCAGGGGTCATGATTTGAACAATTTAGAATCTACAGTACCCCAGGATGCTTCCACATTAGTTTCAGCTTTTCTGGCCCAGTGGTTCTTGAGAAGAAGATTTTCAAAGATTTTTCCTAAATATTTCTGCGTAAAACTTTGATTCCCCATTGTGGCCCCGCCCTACCCCCGGGGGTCATGATTTGAACAATTTAGAATCTACACTACCCCACAATGATTCCATATGAATTTCAGCTTTTCTGGCCCAGTGGTTCTTGAGAAGAAGATTTTCAAAGATTTTTCCTATATATTTCTATGTAAAATTTTGATTCCCCATTGTGGCCCCGCCCTACCCCCGGGAATCATGATTTGTACAATTTAGAATCTACACTACCCCAGGGTGCTTCCATCTCAGTTTCAGCTTTTCTGGCCCTGTGGTTCTTGAGAAGAAGATTTTCAAAGATTTTTCCTATATATTTCTATGTAAAATTTTGATTCCCCATTGTGGTCCCGCCCTACCCCTGGGGGTCATGATTTTTACATTTTAATATCTACCCTACCCAAGGCTGCTTCCACATAAGTTTCAGCCTTATTGGCCCAGTGGTTCTTGAGAAGAAGATTTTTTAATGACCCCACCCTATTTTTGTCTTTTGTCGATTATCTCCCCTTGTGAGGGGACTTGGCCCTTCATTTTAACAATTTAAATTCCCCTTTACCCAAGGATGCTTTGTACCAATTTTGGTCAAAATTGGCCCAGTGGTTCTTGAGAAGAAGTCGAAAATGTGAAAAGTTTACAGACGGACGGACAGACAGACAGACGGACAGCTAGACGGACGACGGACAAAATGTGATCAGAAAAGCTCACTTGAGCCTTCGGCTCAGGTGAGCTAAAAACCAATATACAGAATTATGTATCTTAGTGTAGTCTACTTGTATGCCAAGTTATATTGAAATCAGACCAAAACTGTAGGAGGAGTAGCATTTTGAAAAATTGTTTACAGACAGACAGCTAGCTAAACACACGGACGCCGGACGCATTACTATAGCATAAGCACTTCTGGTCTCTGACCAGAAGAGCCAAAAATAGGTAGCAGCTGTTCCAACTATAGATAGATATCATCAATTCATAGACAGAGTTTTGCTTAGCAACAAGACCATACATATGTTTTCAGTTAAATGAATTACCTTTAACTGTGGCTGTCCATCATCCACTGCTTGTACAGAAATATTATAGATCTGCCCACTCTTCAGAGGTTGGTCTGTTGCCTTGGTAACCTGACCCTCACTGCTGACCAGAAATAGAGCCTCACCACCAGATACCAAAGAGAAGACAAGTGATTGGTCAACATCCTCATCCATCACCAGAAGCTGACCAATCACAGTATCTTTTGGTGCCAGACTCTGGACTTTGTGTCCTGTTTAAAAAAAAGTTACATGTATATTAAAATTTTCCTTTCCATATTCATGTAAATATCATGATGAAAAGAGGGCTATAAATACGACGCTAAGTATTCAATTAGTTGGAACAATGAATTCATCATGGATTTACTACATGTATCAGTTTTTACAGACAAAACAATAACAGACCAAAGTTTATATAAATAAGTTTATTTACTTGTTAATCACAGGACTACAATTCATTGATAAACAAATTCTGCACTTGATTGCCACCATACATTATGAACAAATTTAGACACCATTCACACCAATAGGGTTTCTGAACATACATCTGCAATAATACTTACATTTTAAGAAAGTACTTCAGTTACCTGACAAAGTGAGATTTGTAGGTCTGTCATTGACATCTGTCACATACACTGTTACACTGAATGCTTTACTCTGAGGGGGGAGTCCGTTATCAGTCACCATGACAGTCACATTGTACACATCAGAATCCTCAAAGTTAACACCACAGGAATTCCCTCCAGTCCTACCGCACTCTGAATTTGCCTTACCTATCTTATAAAAAGATTTTAACATATAATATGCAGTTCTTCTTATTCTAAACATATTTTTTTATCAATAAGAACTGAGATACCTGGAGTTGATTCCCTACAATCTTAAATCTGCTGTCTTGATTGGACAGCATGATGTAAGTAAATGTCTGAGTCTGGGCCCTCCTGTTGTCTGGATCAGTGGTCAATAGCTGACCAATCACCTCACCCTCTGGAGCGTTCTCTGGAACCTAGGCAAAATAAGCAATCATCTTCAATGTATACAAAATATTTTCTGTAACATTTTTCATACCAGAACATATTAAATACATTTAAATGTTTACCAGTTCATACTTCAAAAAAGTCTAGAAATAACATTGACCATCTTTGAAAATCTACTGAAAGTTGACATTAAAACTGTCAACATTTCTTTGGCAGTAATTTTACTTGCCCTAACCATGCTGTACACTGTTTCTTACTTCACAATAATACAAAATTGTTTACAGATTGTTTTACCCTGTTGTTGTCCAAAACTAAGGCTTGTGGTGCTTCATTCAAATTTTCTATATGAACTGTGACTTTTGCTTGCAATGACAAGGGAGGTAAGCCATTGTCCATTATATTTATGATCAGATGGTGTTCCTCTTGTGCTTCAAAATCCAGAACTGCACTAGTCCTTACCTAAATAACATAAAAATCAGAACAATTTATTACCTTCATGTGAGTTTTATATTTAAAATTTAAATTGGTATCAAAATTTCTGTAAAGACTAGTTGTCATCACCAGCATTACTACAATCATTTCAAGAATCAAACATTCAAGTTTACTGGGTTTTTTTTCTGATGTTATTTACCCTGAGTTTATTTTCTATAATTTCGAAATTCTCTTTCTCTCCTGATTCAAGCGAAAACTTGTGAAATTGGTGTTGATCTGGATCAAGGGCTGACAACTCTGCAATTGTCTCATTCTGTGTCATTTCATTTACAGATAGTGAAGTTAAGGACTTTCCATTTAGAAAGATCCTCTGGAAAAGAAACATTTTAAAATGATTTTATCTGCATGTATATTTTCATAATACACAAGCCTTATAATTTCCATAAAGCCATTACATTACTAAGATTATATACAGCTCTAAGATTAATTAACTGATCAATATCATACAGAGGAGATTTTCTCTAAGACTTACAGTTGGGGGTTCATTGATATCCTGTACATTGACCCTGAAGTTGGAGGAGTCAGTCAGACCTGCATTATCCTGTACAGACAGAGTCAGTGAGAAGACAGGCATCATTTCAAAGTCCAAACGGTGCTTCAGGGAAACACTAGAAATACAGCGAGTGCCCTGTTCTGGCTGTGAAGTAGAAAAAAACATGTAAGTGCAATGACAGAACTTTTGGTAAAAGAAAACCATATCATATTTTAAGTTTGAAAAATAAACTTTCTCGCTTCATACCTAATTGTTCAGGTGATTAGTATAGTTATGAATGTGGTATCAGAAATACCTCTGTGAAGCAGGTAGTATTGGCTGTCACAAAGTTGTTGTATCCTCTGGTCAAGGTAAACACAAGCTGTTCTTCCAGGTCAGGATCTGTAGCAGTCACTGTTCCAATTACCTCCCCCGTCTCTCTGTTCTCTTCTACTGTTATATCCACCACTCCAGAGAAGCTAGGGGGCTCATTTACATCCAGTACATTAATGGTCACAACAGAGTCTACCTAGAATATTTTTCTTTTATCAATTGTTTTATATTCTATTCTGAAATTTCAGTTAAAAACCAGAAATCTGTGAGCCAGTGCTCACTAGTAAAACCCCCCTCTGATGTGAACATACACATCAAGTTAATATTCACAAGTTCAGTGGAGGGCAGCTGCACAGATAAATAGGAAATTGACATCAAATTCATACAAAAATAGATCCCACTATAAAACATGCCTCAAAAAAGTATATGCTGAAATTTCAAGCATCTGTATTGAGTAGTTGCTGAGCAAACAGAAAAAAATGTAGGTCAGATTTAGCATCTGAAGCCAGCCTGGTAGAATGTAACCTTAGATGTATCATCCATGCAAGTTTGGTCATTAAAGAGCTCATAGTTACTTGGAAATGAATCCTGCATCAAAAACATTAACCTGTTCACTCATCCAGAAAATATAGGTCAGATTCAGCATCCGAAGCAAGTCTGGTAGTATGCATCCTAAGATGTATCATCCATGCAAGTTTAGTCATTATAGGCTCATTGTTACTTGGAAATGAAACCTGCCCCAAAAACTTTAACTTGTTCATTCATCCAGAAAATGTAGGTCAGATTCAGCATCCGAAGCAAGTCTGGTAGTATGCATCCTAAGATGTATCATCCATGCAAGTTTGGTCAACATAGGACTTATAGTTCCTTGTAAATGAGACTTGCACCAAAAACATTAACCTGTTCACTCAACCGGAAAATGTAGGTCAGATTCAGCATCCGAAGCAAGTCTGGTAGTGTACATCCTTAGATGTACCATCCATGCAAGTTTGGTCAACATAGGGCTTATATTTCCTTGGAAATGAGACCTACACCAAAAACTGCACCAAAAATGTTAACCTGCTCCAAAAACATTAACCTGGTCATTCCTTTGCTGAAATTGCAGCATCTGAAACTTTGACTTGTACAATGAAACACACTAGATGCATCTTCCATGCATGTCTAATCAATATAGGACATACAAGTACTTAAAAAAGTAAAAAACTGCTAGATCCATTAAAAATCACTTTCAACTTTCTTAACCTAGAATTATGTAGAAAATGTATTTTCATGGAATTCAATTTGAAATCACATGAAAAGTACGGATACCTATATTAAATTTAACATTATTTAAAAGAAGAGACCAAGAACATACAAATTACCGTTTTCTGAAAGATATCTGGATACATTTTGTTGTGTGCTATGCAAAAAAAACTCCCAATTCATGTCTAATTTTCTTAATTTTTCATTGAAAATAACAGTTTAAAATATGGTTTTTCATCTTATTTTCCTAGAAACACCTTTTTTGACCAAGCTAAAGTTATAAAGCTTCATTAAAGGAATTTCTCAAATTTGATAAATCTGTAGGCACCCTTCGTTTACTAGATCTTGACCTTAAAAAGAAAACTGCTCCAAAAAACTTAACCTTAACCTGGGACGCCGACACCGACGCCGAGGGTATTACATAAGCTCCCCCAACTTCGTTGAGGTGAGCTAAAAATGTATGGCATGCCTCAGAGGAGATTGTATTAACATTTCACTCATCTGCAATGAGTAGTTGCCAAAAAAACTGCAACGAAAATTTATGTATGAAACAGACAGACGGATGGATAAACAGGAAGTTGACTTTGGATTTCATCAAAAATGAATCCCACCATATGGCATGCCTCAGAGAAGACTGTGTTAAAATTTCAATCATCTGTTTTGAGTAGTTGCTGAGAAAACTGAGACGAAAAATTGTTATGTACGAAATGGACAGACGTGCGGATAAACAGGAAGTTGAATTCGGATTTGAACAAAAAATGAATCCCATCATATGGCATGCCTCAGAGAATATTCTGTTAAAATTTCAAGCATCTGCTGTAAGTAGTTGCTAAGAAAACTGCAACCAAAAATTTGTTACGGACAGCCTGACAGACAGACACACAAGGGTAAAACATTATACCCCCTCTCCTTTGGAGCAGGGGTTTAAAAAACTGTTGTTTTTTTTTATTGGAAGAAACAACACATCAAATGTTAAAAACTCACTTTACAAAACTAAGGCTGGAAAAATATTTTTAACAAAAAAAATTATAAATAATTTTTGTACTAAAACTTTGAATGGGTTTATATACAGATCTAATAAAACTGTATATAACCATCTATCAATTCACTCACTGTCTTTGACTCCTCTCCATCATCTCTACACCTAACAGACAAGGCATACACTGCCTGCTGTTCATAATCTAAGCTCAGAATCACTGCTAAAGAGTTATCATCCCTCAGCACAAACACATCAGTGTAATTCAACAGGGTGAAAATCAAGGTTTGTCCAATATCCTGGTCTACTGCCACAATTCTGCCTTTCAAAAAGATAAGGCATTTTCACATGTAACAAAAATTATTAATATATATACTGGTAGGTTCAAATGGAAAAAAAAATCTAAAATTTAAAAACATTATCATTTTTTGAATGAAGGTGAAGGATATTGCTGCAATTCTTTGGTTGAAAAGTAGCCCCATCAGAATGAAGTATAAATTGAATATACATGTCCAGTATATTTTATGTACAAATGTACCTATGACAGTTCCTGGAGGGTTTCCCTCGGCTATGGAGTTTCCTGCCAGTCTAACGTCCTGTGGAGGGTCGTTCTCATCTGTGACCTCTAGAGTTATGGTCTTAACAAAGGTCAGGGGTGGACTTCCCGAGTCAGTGACCTTAACCTTGATATCAATACTAGACTCTTTCTCAAAGTCAAACTCACAAGGCTGGTCACCACACAGGTGTGTTGACCTCTTCACCTGCCAAAATCATCATGCAACAAAATAACAGGTGCAATATTTTTCATTGGTCAGATAGGTAAGAATTCAATGTATTAACACATGCATTCTCTAATTAAATTCTTGAATCTTGTAGTTTTCATGCTGTGATTATTTAAGTCGGAGTAACTCACCAGTAGCTGGTGGCCTTTGACCTCCACTTGACCTTTGGCATCATTCTCCAGGCTGTATACAAATGTCTGTACTTCCCTCCTACTGTTATCTGGGTCCTCACTCCTCAGTGTCCCAATCACAAGGCCTGGCTCACTCCTCTCAGGGACCTGCATATTTACCAAAGAACTGATACCGAAAGAAAACAACAAAACAAGCCCCCCCCCCCCCCAAATATGTACGTAATGTAAAACTTGATTCGCATTGTTTTGATACCCAATCCAAACACACAATGCAGAAGGTGAATATTTGTACATCATTTACTTTATCCGCCCTAATCCCTCAGAAAAGTGATGCCTCTCAACCTTGACCTATAATCCAAAAATTTCTAGCTGTTTTCCTTTAGTTAACATATACCTGCTATGTGAATATATTGGAACTCTAAGATTTGAAAGTATTACACTATATTAAGAGTAGACATTAATACATGTATTGGTACTTACAGGTCATATTATTTGAATTCAACATCTAATCTCAATAACTGGGAGCTGAACATGGGCCTTATAGGTCACATGAGTATCCCGTAACAACTTTCCAATTAAACCAGAGGCCATGAAATTCACAATTTTGAAAGAGGCATCATTGTTTATCATAATTATACACTTAGAATGCTTACTTTGGTTACTTAATACCCAGTGACCTAAAAACTACATACATAGGTTAACATAACAACCATCCATCAATTTAGAGAATACAAATTCAAAAAAGTCAAAAAAAAATCTTTCTTACATACATCACATAACAGGAAGATAGACAAGCTCGGCATTGAATAGAAACAGTTTTACTTTGAAAAACGACTTCTGTGTCACCTAAATTTACATCATGAAGAGCTTTAGTTTGTTTAAATTCACTGCTCCTAAATCATAAATCAGTATCAATACTTGCAACAAAAATGGCCAAGAAGAGAAAATTCGCTTAGTGCGACAGGATTATGTAATTTCTACAAGGATTGGCTGAGGCCTTGAGAAACTTGAATTCTAAACATCAAACTTCAAACCAGCTAAAACATCACGAACTCTCCCACTGTCTCAGGAACAAATAACTTGTGGTTATCTAATATATTTCTGTGGTTAATTTCAAATTCAAGTTATTCATTTATCAATAAAGTAGAACTCCTAGTTCAAAGAAATCAAAAACTTAATGACTTTACAATGCGTTTATGACAATTATGCAACCAAATAGATAAGGTCAACTGATAACTACTGCTGATGAAGCAATAGTTATATAACTTCTGGACCATATTCCAAAAAAAATGTTAGCTTAAGAAAATGTTTTATGCTTTACAGCTAGTAAATGTAAATAGTTTCTGCCCTGTCTGTGCATCTGTTTGTTAGCAAAAACTTTAACAATGCCCAAAACTTTGATCGTTTTACTGGTTTATTTCACATTTTCATACCCCCCGCTTGAAAAGCCGGAGGGTATATAGTAATCTGGATGTCCGTCTGTCTGTTACACTTTGGGGTTCCCATCTCTTATCAGCATCTCCTCTCATAACACTGCATGAAATCTGATGAGACTTTTACAGAATTTTTATTACATATTGCCATTGTGACCTCCTATTTTACTTTTTGATCAGACACGTATTTTGGGTTTCCCATAGCAAAACATGGACACTGCCATTATATTCATATGGGAAGTGGGGGGATTCATTTAGTGAGCTCACTGCTCAATCTACCTCTAGTTTAAACTTTATTGCTCTAGTTCTCTGCTGTACTTGGTGTGAATTCTAAACTGCTTCTTTTATCTTCTTATACAAAGATGAAAACAAAAATCATTATGTGTAAAACCTGGAATCCATTTCAAGGTTTTCCACAGACAGACATAAGCTTGGCCTTGTTACCTTATTGGCGGACAAAATAATATTTCTTGGAGCCTCATTTTCATCCTTGACCATGATGGAGACAGATTTCTCAAAAGATAAAGTTGGTTTTCCATCGTCTTTAACCACAATACGAATTACGTAGGAGTCTGTGGACTCGAAGTCTAGATTAGCTGAATCAGATGTCTGGAAAGAAAATAGAGCACACAATAAATTCAAACCATGTCTTACTTTCTCTTCAAAAGATCTACATTTTTTTTACTACAGCTCATATTTTATAATGTTTACTGTAACTAATTTGTCTAGTTTCACATCCTTTCCACATCAAACTTTTATTTCAAACCAACTTGAATGACTTGAAAACGTGATTTCAATGTCCGACTTGAAAACTAGATCTTCCCTTAAATTGAGTGTAGAAAGGTTAATCTTGAAAGTACAATATATATCATTACTGGGTAATATTAGTACTGCAGAAACCACACTCCATTTCAAACCTTAACAGGTATTTCATTTTAATTAAAATGCTTTAATCCTTTTTTTCTTTGGGGGGAAAAAAAGTTAATTAAGCTATTTTTTCCTGCCCAAATTGAACTGCAATTGTTAAGAATGTAACAAGAGGCTCATGAGCTACAATGGTCACCTGAGTAAAGTTGGTTCTGCTGTTCAGTATCAGTTTGTTTTTGCCTAATAAACATGTATTCCTATGTAGAATTTCATTGTCATTTATGGCCACATCCTATAAAGATTTTTCCTTATGTAATCCCTATTGTGGCCCCACCCTACACCATGATCTGAAGAATTAAGAATCCACATTACCTCAAGAATCTTGCACATAAATTTCAGTAATAAATTTTAAATAGAACTCTGATTCCTTACCCCCCCCCCCCCCCCCCCCCAAAAAAAAACAACTCTGCTTTAACTTGATGTTTGAAATGAAACAGGGTGTAGTCAATAAAGTGGTATATCTATACAGCCACTTTAGCAGAAAGTGACCCTAGTTTTTCTACATGTTGAATTGTGTTTACCAGGAGTTGTGTCCCTTTCAGTGTGAATCTTCTGTCGGCAGAGTCCAGTAGGAGGAAGCTGTGAGTATCGTTTTTATCCTGGTCTGCTGCTGTCAGGTCAGCTATGATGGCTCCGTTGCTGTTCTCTGTAACTGACACACCACTGACCATCTCTCCATTTATCAAAATTTCCTGTAACAGAGATCAAGGCGAATATACTTCATGGACAATGAAAGCCAACAGAATGATTATTGGATAACATTCAATCTAACTTTCAATGAAATGCAGTCTTCTTTTTGATGATAAGCACAATTTGAAATTAACCTACTGAGAATATAGTTTACTACTCAAAGCAATCAGAAAGATGGATGTTTGAATGTAAAATTCAATAAAATGCTGCATGTTTTTCTTTTCCATGACATTGTAGAAATGAATTTTGACAGTCTATCACCAAAATGCATATTCTTTGTAATTAATATTACAAAGCATCCTGCCATCCTGCTCATTTCTTTCAAAGGGGATTCTTTGCATTAGAAATGCAGAATAAAATTTCCAAATTTATCATGTGAATGATATGAATTAAATAAGGTTTAATTATTACGTAATTCCTTATTCTATAGTCATCATAGTGATACAAATTAATACCATCAATAGATATAAAATACAACTTTCATTCTCTGCCAAGTTTCATCTATCTTACATCATTACTTTAGGCTAATTTTGATCATAAAAGGCTACAGAAACCATTTTGTCAAAGGATATTAAACCAACTAGGAGTCTCTGATGAGACTGTCGCTCTACTGGTCTGTACATATAAAGAAAAAAAACACTTTGATTTGAAACTTTGTAACAGGTAGCAATAAATACGAGGGGTGATCAAAAAGTTCGCAAACTATAATATCTCTATATCTACAAAACCACAATTCAGATTAGAATGAAATTTGGTACACACATAGCCATACACAAGGTCTATAAGCATAGTTGCCAACTCACCCGATTTCGTCGGGTCACACCCGATTTTTCAACCTGTAACCCGATTATTTTTTATGACCCGATGGGTCATGCTTTTCACCCGATTTTTGCCGAACAACCCGAAAATCTCCCGATTTCCGGATTTGGTTCATAAATTCTTGCACTTTTAACTTCCAGTTACAACCCAAGCTTAGATCTACGTAAACAATGCCGATGGATTAATTATCAGTGCATGTGTAAACAATTAACTGGGTGTTGTTTTGACAAATCAATGTTTGAAGTCAATTAAAATGGCTTCCCATAGAACTAGATCGTTATCAGGGCTAGCAGGAACAAATTGAACCAAACACGTCTCTGATTGAACCAAGAAAAAGAGAAACAATATTTATGTACATATCAAGGAATCTTGGAAAAAAACTTTCATTCTAGATAAAATAAAGTGATCAAAGACAGTGTAGGTCTAACTTCAAATTTAATACATATTGCAGTAGTTAATCAATTAAGAGAGAGGAAAAATAACTTCAAACTTGAAATTGGTATACTTTCAAATTTAGCAGAAACTGAACAGGCTTTTTAAAAAAAAAAAAATGCACACTTACTTCAGGTCAATACTGAAATATGAAACCTTCAATTCTCTTTTTTAACATGTAAATCTAATCATATTATGTATGAATTTCATACATGCCAACTTTTGAAAATTCCCATGGGGGATTTAGCGCGTGATGACAATTTTCAAAGCTTTTAATTCGCGACATTTTTTCGTGAAATTAAATGATTATATGAAATGATCTTTTATAATATTGATATCACTTATCAATACAACTTAGGAATTAATTCAACACAAAAAATAAAGTTTTTCTTTCCAAAATTGAAATATTTTTGCTAAAAGAGGTGCCTCTCTCACTAAAGAAGGGGTATTTAGTTACATATGTAAACATTTTTTTCTCTACCAGGACACATAATTTAGTGAAAAATTGAAAATTGAACAATTTTTTTTCTACCAGGACACATAATTTAGTGAAAAATTGAAAATTGAACAACTTTTAAATCATTTTTTTTTTCAAAGGCTAAAAAAATATGAGGTTTTGATACTGTAAAGTCCTGTTTCTGGAAAAATTTTGAGATTTTTTATTTATATTTCAATTAATTAGAATTTCTAATAAGATATTCAATTTACAGAAATTTATACCACCTATCTAAAAGAGAATTATTTTTTTTACAGTCATGAAATTTGTCAGTCTTGATGGTGCCATGTGGGTATTTCCTTAAGACATGCACATACCTAACACATTACTTTTGGGAGAAGGGAGGGAAAAGAAATTCTAATTGACATACACTTGATTGTTTCATCTTAATTTTTTCATAATATTTTAACTGGAAAACTTTACAATATTTTTCAGTAAGAAGATAAAATCAGCAGCTATGCGTTGTAGTTTTCTACTTTCGTTTTCAAAAAACGATCTCTTTGGATTCCGATTTTATGGTTTGATTAGTATTTATTGTCTTTAATTTATGTTTTTAATAAAATGACTAATAGTTATCACGTTAGTCTATGTGTTTCACCTTGCATACCCCATAAAACTGACAAGATAATCCCCTAATTGCCCCAAGCTATAAGCTACTTGTACCTGTGCGTTCAAGCGTGAAGTGATTTCTCGTGGCCTAAGGCCTATAATTAACACCTGGTTAAATAAACAATGAAACCTATCTGTGTGCATTGAATAAACAAATCTGACATTGTTATCCCGATTGTCAAAATTCAGCGGTAGGGAAACTTTTATAATAGGTAATTTTAAGGTGATTTTTTTCAAATCGGGAAATTAGGGCAATTTTTCTCTCCCGATCGGGAAGGTGGGATGAAAGGGTAAAATCGGGAGAATCCCGCCTAAATCGGGAAAGTTGGCATGTATGATGAATTTTTTGTCATAGTAAATTAAAGCCTTTTTCAAAAAAAAAAGAATTCTCAATACACAAAATCTTTGTACATATATGTTTAAAATTTAATCATGATAAATATGTCGTGAATGTTGTTACGCGTTATGACAGATTTTTTACTTTAAAAATCTAATCATGACCAGATTTTTACATGCTGGAGGTTGGCAAGTATGTCTATAAATAGCATATGCCGAATAAAGTTTCTCTCCTTGTTTGTGACGTCACAATGTGAAAATGACGTCACTATTTAGGTCACTTGTGACGAAAAATGGTTGTCTCAGTCGAACTCGTTCAACAAACGACTGTACAATTTATTGTAATATCTTAGAAATCCCTCTACAGTATCATATAATAATTTGTACACAGTACAGTTTATTGAGATAAATGAGTTCCTATAAATTCAATTAATGATTGGATTAATCGTTTTAGTGAAGGAAGGCTGATGGTTAAAAATGATACTTGTCATCTTGCCCAGTGAAAACAAGTTTGAAAAGATATGTATTTTTAATTAAGCAATTTGCTATCAAAGACCTCCAATTAGCACTTTGAAAAATAGTTGAATATTTGAACAATGATATAAGTATTAAATACCTAAGATATCGTTTACTTTAGATTTTAAACTTATCAGATATGATAAAAAGGATGCACCCATTCTCTATCCACCTTGAATAAAGGTCTCTCCTGAGACAGAAGATTTGTGTTTTAATGGTCGCCATGATTATTTTTGGAAAGGATGTTATTATCCACCCATTCTGTTGCCGAAATATGACCATTTCTGACAAATTAACTGTTCTTGTCATAAAAATTAACTCACATGGAAAGAAATATAAAACTCGGAAAAATCTTTTAACTTTTGTGACAGAACGCTACGGAGGGGGTCACGTGACCGCCAATATCACGTGATTCGTGCAAGCGCAGAACGGTGGTTGATGTGCATTAAAATCGGGGAGGATTAATTTAAAATATAATCAACATTAAAACCAAATATTGTTTCTTGTATGGAAGTTATTCAATAAGTTTGCGAACTTTTTGATCACCCTTCGTAGAATTATGTACTTTAGTGTACTCTTCTCATGTGCCAATTTATATTGAAATCAATCCAAAACTGTACGAAGAGTAGCCATTTGAAAGTATTTCTAATAAAGTCCTATTTTTAGTAACCAAGGCAACATTGTTCATCCAAATAGAAAAACGAAGCACTTAACTATGTATCTTAGTGTTGTCTACTTGCATGCCATGTCAGATTGAAATCAGACCAAAACTGTAGGAGTAGTAATGTTTTAAAGGAATTTCTAAGAAAATTCTATTTTTTTAATAACCATGCCATTCATCGAAATCAAAAACAGGTACACTAAACTATGTGTCTTAGTGTTGTCTACTTGTGTGCCAAGTTAGACTGAAATCAGAAAAAAATCTGTAGAAAAAGTAGCGTTTTAAAGTAATTTGTAAGAAAATTCTATTTTTAGTAACAGTAACACCGTTCATCGAAATCAAAAACTTATGCACAAAACTTGGTATCTTAGTGTAGTCTACTTGTGTGCCTAGTAAGATTAAAATCAGATCAAAACTGTAGGAGAAGTAGCATTTTGAAAAACTGTTTACAGACAGACGGATGACGGACACCTTACTATCGCATAAGCTCTTCTGGTCTCTGACCAGTAAAGCTTGGAATCAACCAACTGTTAACTTAAGGTAAGTCACTCGTCAAATTTGTTAAATCAAGGATTTTTTGGGAAGTATATTTTGATTAAGTACTCATATAGTATGACTCAAAATCGCAGAGAAAATAGGGGGTCAGTGTGCATCTTACTGATCTATGGTACAATTAAGTTGACCTTTTTGCACTTAAACATTAACTCTTTGGTAAATTACTTTATCTCTAATTTTATTTTATCAGATGTTACTACGTTAATAAATTTAATCTTATTTTACATAAAATGGTTTGAATAATATTTATCATTGAACAAATCTTGCAAATTAATGCGCGTTTATTATTGTGTGACCTTTTTGCACTAAAAATTAACATATTTGGGGTATTAAAAAACTATAGGCCAGTGTTTTCAATAAGATTTTCAATAGAAGGAAAAATAGATGGTATAGCAGGAAACCAGTCTCGGCGAGGGGTCTGGGGGCCGCCCTAGGCCTCTCAGGCCATTTAAAAAGTAACTTTTTTCACATTCCTGTCACTATCAATTATCAAATTGTACTCCAAAAAGCCAATTAGAAAACAATTTTTATCTTTTTACAGATTTGTTAGACAGATTTTTGAGAATTAGTTTTTTTCTTCTGAAAGTGTCTATAAAAACATTGAGACAACTTAATTCTAGTACAGACAATGTCTGTGGTAGAATATTATACTTAACATGCTTAAATTTCTACATATTTTGTCCCTTTACAATAAATTGGTCAGGACTTTAATTCAAGATTAAAAAAAAAAATTAGTTGAAAATTTAAATAGTTTTTTTTTTAAACACTTGGTGATGTACAGTACCTCCCAAAAATTGAAATATCCTAGACTTTTCATAAATTAATTTTTTAACTGATTTTTTTAACATTTTGTACAAGCTGAGATAGTCAGAACAAAATAATTAAGAAAATTGAATTTGATACAAAATACTAGACTAGTACATTAAAACCTTCCCAAATATGAAAATGATACCGTTCCTGTATTTCAAGATATCCTACACGAATAAATGAGAATAATAAAGTTTTTCATTTTAAGTTTGAGGAAATTTCGTAAGAATTTCTATGTCTGAGTCATGATTAAAATATTAAGACTTTTATTCATAATTATTACGTCTTAGCTTAACATTTGAGATATTCAGTTTGAGGAAATTCTGTAAGAATTGATACATTTTTTCTTATTAATTAAAATTATTTTGGCCTTGATACAGTTATTTACTGTTGTTTCACCAGGGAACCCCTCATTTAATATTGAGGCTGCCGCACAATCAATTTTCAATTGAAAATTATAAAACACAAACAAATCTTTTCAGAAGGGACCATTCGTTATGCCTCTTCATATATGTGATCTAAAACAATGTGTTACAGCAGCAGCACGTTTCTCCACGACTTCGCTCAAATATTTGTTGTCCGTGACGCCATTACCTGACACTATCTATGTATTCAAACTTCCTTGAAAAAAGAGCGCACTCAAGGGAAGCTACTCTACATCATGGAAAAGTTGCAATAAAATCTATGGATTTCACGTATCAGCATCGGCAAAATGGGGTTAAATCCTAATGACAGAAATTTCATAGCTGGCAAAATTTCTCGCACAGGCGGTTAATTTTGCCGGTTGCCGGCTCTTTTTGAAAACACTGTAGGCAATAAAATATTTTCTTATATCAAGCTTTTTAGGAGTTAAGTGCTGATCAGTCATAAGTATCGAGTAGTTTAAAATAATGCAAGAAAAAGTTGGGGTCAGTGATGTTAATTTTGAAATATTGGTCAAAATATGTGATTTTGCCAAAAATGGTGTAAATTTTATCTTGACTTCTTTAATATATCTTCATTTCCTGGCAAATGAGGGAAGCTGTAAAACTTGTTCTGAAAATATAAATTAAGACCTATATTAAATATTCCTGCAATATCATAACAGAAAATATTCTCAGAGTAAAAGTATGTGAGGCTAAAGTTTCAAGACACTAAATTTAATAAATGTGCAGATTTGCAGAAATTTCTGCTGAATATCCTTCCACCACAAGAAATAGTCCCTCATAAATCTTGCTTCTTTGTAGATTTTTAAGCAGTTTTTTCGATGAATATTAAAAAAATTACATTGTTGAATATAAATATTCTATAAAAATTGAATTTTAATGAATATTTTTTAATAAAGGTTTTGCGTGAACTTTTCTCTGACGAGTGACTTAAAATTGAATTTGTAATGCCTTTTTACTCACAAACTGAATAAAAGCACTTTTATGTAATGTTTGTGAGTTAAAAGGCAGAGTTTACACATCGATAAATTCTGAAAAAAGAACGTTTAATTCTTATAATTCCAATTACGAATTTTTGAAATTATTAAAATCATTTCTCTTTAAGGCCGCCATACAATTCGTTATTTTGTACGGCGTAGGAATACTTTATGCCGCAAAGAAACGTATACAAGATGAATATCGACAAAATCCAACTTAAATTGTCAAAACAATCAATAAAATAAACTTATAAAAACTCATTGAATGTTGTTTAAGTCAACAAATATCGTAAATACGCGTATTCTCCAGAATAATTCGTCCTTGACCATGGCTATGTTGACATTAGATCTAACGACGTCATAGCGAAACTTGCAGACTGACGACGTCCTCGATTTACTCTGGTTCGTTCAAAGATTTAGGGAGAATATGGGATCTGTAGGATGTAAATATATGAATTTGATGCTGAAAAGGCAAGAGTCTGAGGTGCGTTTCTTTTCCCTATCACAACAATACCAACTGAGCTGATATGGAACGTCGAAAAAATTACATCATGATCAGCGATTTTTTTAAAATTAACACTCGTAAGCCGACAGTGACATAAACATAATATTCCCGTCTGTCAGTCCTGTTTATCTCCTTTTCATTCATTCATTTTTTATTTCCAGTTTCTTGTAATCATAATTTAGCTAAAACGGAGTAGAAGTATCTGTTTTCATTGTTTTTACAACAGTCAAGAAAGTAGTTCTGATTGAAAAATTCATCGATGTGTAAACTTTTTCTTGAATTTGTTCTCGTCCAATCAAAACACAGGGAATCAATAAATAGAATTAAGATTGGAATTATCTTAAGTTGTTCTATGTCTTCTGATCAGAGTTAACTTACAGTGGGAGCATCGTTGACGTCTAGGATCTCCATGGTCCACTCAGCAGTCATCTCCAGACCCTGGCTGTCTGTCACAGATACAGAGATATTAACCTCCCCCTCCTCCTCATGGTCAAAGGACCCAAAGGCCACAAGGGTACCCAGACAATACGTGTTCATCTCCTGAAAGACAATCAAATAAAGTAAGACAACCAAACAAAGGTACCCAGGCAGTAAGTAAGACAAGCAAACAAAGGGGCTTAGGCAGAAGGTGTTTATCTTTTGAAAAATATGTATGTGTTTACTTAATTTTTATTGTGAAAGCATCAGTGAAGGGTCTTCCTCACTCCATGACTTGTGATGAGTATCCAGAAAAAAAACTTATACTTCCAAGTTTGTGCTCTAAAGATTTGCCTGGAACCATGCATTTCTAATGACTATTATCAGTCACTATATCCACAGGATAACATTGACCTTGACTTGAGGACTGCAATCAATATGACCAGATGATAAAACTGAATAACAACTGACCTTGACTTGAGAGCAGTCTGCATTCATTATAGCCAGACGACCTCCTAAATCGTCCAATAATTTCATCTCCAGATTGTCTTCCTTGTCCTGGTCTTTGACTACTATGGTTCCTACGTAAGAAGCTGTGGAATACAAGAAAATTGGTCAGCAAAATGATTCTTTAGACCAATGAAATTATACCGTTATCAATTTGAAATAAATATTTCTCCAATTTCATGCAACAGTATCTTTTTCAATTTCAAGATGGATATAATTGAAAAACAAGAGGCCCATGGGCCACATCGCTCACCTGAGCACTGTGGCTAGGAAAAAGTAGAAATTGGTTTATTATTGAAAAGTTTAAATCAAAAAGTAGTCCCATGACTAATCATGGCTTTGCTATTCTTGAGAAGAAGATTTTTAAAGAATTTTCCTATATATTTCTATGTAAAACTTTGGTCAGCCATTGTGGCCCCGCCCTAGCCCCGGAGGTCATGATTTGAACAAACTTGAATCTACACTTCCTGAGGATGCTTAAAAAAAAATATGATCAATTATGGTTTTGTCATTCTTGAGAAGAAGATTTTTAAAGAATTTTCCTATATATTTCTATGTAAAACTTTGGCCCCGCCCTACCCCCTGGGGTCATGATTTGAACAAACTTGATTCTACACTACCTGAGGATGCTTCCATATAAATATGATCAATTATGGCTTAGTCATTCTTGAGAAGAAGATTTTTAAAGAATTTTCCTATATATTTCTATGTAAAAATTTGGTCGGCCATTGTGGCCCCGCCCTACCCCCGGGGGTCATGATTTGAACAAATTTGAATCTACACTACCTGAGGATGCTTCCACATGAGTTTCATCTTTCCTGGCCCAGTGGTTCTGGAGAAGAAGATTTTTAAAGGATACCATTAATTTTTCATTAATTCATAATTATCTCCCCTTGGAAGAGGGCATGGCCCTTCATTTGAACAAACTTGAATCCGCATTACCCAAGGATGCTTTGTGGCAAGTTTCGTTAAAATTGGCCCAATGGTTCTTGAGAAGAAGTCGAAAATGTGAAAAGTTTACAGACAGACGGACGGACGGACAGACGGACTACAGACAAAATGTGATCAGAAAAGCTCAGGTTAGCTAAAACAAGAGGCCCATGGGCCACATCGCTCACCTGAGAATCTTTTGTCATATTGTTCTTTACCAGATTTCCCCCTTGTAATACATATTGTGGCCCTGCCCTACCCCCTGGGGTCATGATTTACTACCCCAGGGTGCTTCCACATCAGTTTCAGCTTTTCTGGCCCAGTGATTCTTGAGAAGATTTTCAAAGGTTTTTCCAATATATTTCTATGTAAAACTTTGATGCCCCATTGTGGCCCCGCCCTACCCCCGGGGGTCATGACTTGAACAATTTAGAATCTACACTACCCCAGGGTGCTTCCACATCAGTTTCAGCTTTTCTGGCCCAGTGGTTCTTGAGAAGAAGATTTTCAAAGATTTTTCCTATATATTTCTATGTAAAACTTTGATGCCCCATTGTGGCCCCGCCCTTCCCTCGGGGGTCATGATTTGAACAATTTAGAATCTACACTACCCCAGGGTGCTTCCACATCAGTTTCAGCTATTCTGGCCCAGTGGTTCTTGAGAAGAAGATTTTCAAAGATTTTTCCTATATATTTCATGTAAAACTTTGATTCCCCATTGTGCCCCGCCCAACCCCCTTGGTCATGATTTGAACAATTTAGAATCTACACTACCCCACAATGCTTTCAATGAGTTTCAGCCCAGTGGTTCTTGAGAAGAAGATTTTCAAAGATTTTTCCTATATATTTCTATGTAAAACTTTGATTCCCCATTGTGGACCCGCTCTACCCCCGGGGGTCATGATTTGAACAATTTAGAATCTACACTACCCCAGGGTGCTTTCACATCAGTTTCAGCTTTTCTGGCCCAGTGGTTCTTGAGAAGAAGATTTTTAAAGATTTTTCCTATATATTTTTATGTAAAACTTTGAATCCCCACTGTGGCCCCGCCCAACCCCCGGGGGTCATGATTTGAACAATTTAGAATCTACACTATCCCAGGGTGCCTCCACATAAGTTTCAGCCTTATTAACCCAGTGGTTCTTAAGAAGAAGATTTTTTTATGACCCCACCCTATTTTTGTCTTTTCTTGATTATCTCCCCTTGTGAGGGGACTTGGCCCTTCATTTTAACAATTTAAATTCCCCTTAGGATGCTTTGTAATTGGCCCAGTGGTTCTTGAGAAGAAGTCGAAAATGTGAAAAGTTTACAGACAGACGGACGGACAGACGGACTACAGACAAAATGTGATCAGAAAAGCTCACTTGAGCCTTCGGCTCAGGTGAAAAAACTACTCATACTGTTGAAGTACCTTCACAGGTAATCTGGCTAGGAATGTACTGTTACAGTATATATCTATACCTTTGAGATTTTCCTTAAGTTTTGGTTTGTCTTCAGGAAACTGTATTGGTGCATTAAATGAGGTCAGATGAAGGTCGTGGGGAGGTTCATTAACATCTCCTATCGTAAAGGTCAGGTTGGAAATCACCTGAAAATCAAGATGACAGCACCTCACAGTGTACATGACCTAAATCACTTACCAATAATCCAAATTAAATTTCTGTGCACTCTCCATAACCAATAAAATTTCAAATATTTGTAACATAATTCTTTGACCTTAGAGAGTACTTTGTTCTAATTTAAACATCTGATTTCGAATGCAACATTTATTGAAAATGTTTTTTGAAAATCACAACTTAATAGCTTTTTAACAAAAAATTCACCCAGTAATTCTAAGCATATATTGATTTATAATTATTAATTTCTACTACAAAAGATGAAACTTTTCAGTGTAAGAAAACAAAATTTTGATAAATCAAAGACAACAAAAATTATAAAGAAAAAATATCAGTAACTACACTGTACTGTAGATCAATTTTCCAGCCTTTCATCTTTTTCTCTGTGTACTCAGATATTGTTCATATCATACTGCAATACATCTTTAATGCTTAAGCAGTGGACTTCTGCAGTTTTCCTTTGACTCCGGGTATATATGTTTTGCATTGATTCGGACTACTGGCAACTGACAACTTAATTTCCCTATAACATGACTGCATAACAGACCACATTACATAAGCTGACTGGAGATTTGATTCTGACACAACTTTTACATAAACTCTTTCTGCCAGTGACTTTGAATTTGCAGAAATGACCTTGACCAAAGGTCATGACACATCTTTATGGTGCAACTGCAAGTAATATTTATGATTAGTATGAACTTTCATTTTTCCCCCATTAATAGTCACCAGAGAATAATGCAACACAGAACAGTTAAGCCTTTCATAGAATACAATTTCACAATAAAACCTAATATAACTTCAGAGCCCCTGACCCAAGCGCTATAAATTTCACAATTTAGAAACAAGAAAGCAATATTTTCTCTGTCTTCTCATTTATTGATCTGTGATCAAATATTTAGGGAAATTAAACTGAAATTTCCATTTTTTTTTCTCTCTCAATATAATCAATTTTATATTAAAGATAATTGTTGGACTTGTTTATAAGATACTATGGACTCACCAGTAAATCTGAGTTTATGACAAATATCAGACAATCAAAAATCTTAATTACATCCATGTATGTACAGTAAATTATTTTATCTAGAGGGCCATTTTATGCATAAAGCAAACCTAAACCTAATTTAATTATAACAATTTCTCATATTTGCAATAATCACCCAGAGCATTGAGTGAGTACAATAATATTTTTATTTTCAAATGACTTACTCTAGATTTTATTCCAATGAATCATTCTCATGTGATTAAATTCAGTTTATAAAACTAGTTTATAAAAAGTTCCTCCCAGAATCAAAATCAGAATAATTGTCTTAAAATATTTTTTAATACATTAACTAAATGATAAATTTCTCTAATGATTTATTAGTCCATTTTTTCTTCCAATAAATCATGTTTTATGGGAGATGATTATTTTCTACATTTTATATCACATGGTCTCTCCCAATTATTGCCTGAGGAGAGATAGCTTCCCCTCTCCAGTGCCTGTTTGATCTAATCAATGTTCAGAAACACTGATATATATGAACATAAATCCAATATGTCTGTTAATCTCTGTTAACAGTGTAAGCTATTTTCAGTAACTTAATTAAGCAGTTATTGATGAATATAACATTTCTGCACTTACACTGTAACTTGGAGAGCCATTATCCGATGATCTAACTTTGATATGAAATTCTTTGCTGTCACTTTTTTCAAAATTGAATTTTACTGATGAGACCAGACTCCCATTGACAATAGAAAACAGGCCTGTGTCATCTTCCATTAGTTCATACAGATAAAGCTGATGTTCATCCTCGTCAATGGTTCTCAGAGCTGTTAATGGATCTCCTACAAAAAATAAAACCTGAGAATCTCCAGGAAATATTGATAAGTAGCGGAGAAAAAAGCCTGTGAGTAAAACTAATCATCATCACTTTACAACATAATCTTTAAATTTCAGAATAAGAATGATCATAGGATAAAGGAATTGAAGGTATAAAATTCAAAGTGGAAATCATACAGAAACTTGTAATGACAAGATTTCTTACAATATATGTAGGCTGGTCTTGAAAATTATTTCATCAAAAGTCAGATAAAGGATCCAATAACTTTCATAAAAATTTTAAACATTGATATAATGCATTATATTTCCTTTTGCTGCATGTTCTTGCTTACAATCAAGCTTATTCATGAATAAACATACATAAACTATAGCTCAGCCATGACATAGATTTATGACATTTATGCTTCTGGGTACATTAGTTATTTTATCATAATTAGTGTAAATAATTTTATAAATTTCAGTATCTACATGTAAAATATCATTTACAAACTAACCAGGTTTAACTTCTTCAGGTATGACACTTGGGTCAAGGGTCACAGACTCTGGTTTGTCACTGACATCCTTCAAGGTCACAGGGAGGTTAAAGTAAGAAATGCCTGGGGGACTGTAGTCATCCTGCACCATCACAGTGACAGAATGGACTCTCTGCTCTTCTCTGTTCAACACACAATATTTACCTCCCTCCGACAAACACATGTGGTCTGACTGCTTTAATACCTACAACAAATTCATACAAACGTTTTACACCATCAAAAATACCCAGTCAAATGATAAAGACTCAAGATAATTGATGCAGAGAGACCATTTACAATGTGTGAACTCTTAGTCTCAATCTTCATTTAATTCTTAGATTACTTCCTTTAATCCATTAATTATTGCAGCATTCTTGAAATATAATCTTCAGCTAATCACAACTTTCTCGTAAAAAAGTATTAAAGCCAACTTGAAAATGCATCTACAGATCTCAAAGGATTAACATTTAGGAAGGAAAACCACTGGCAGGTTTTTAAGTACATTTGTTATCAGACCTTGAGACATAGCTGTGATCCGTTGAAGTAAGAGGTGAACATTCCGTGCTCCGAGTCGACCAGCAGCAGAGAAACGTTCTGACCAGGATCATCATCCTGTGCACTAAAACATCCAACATGTGTGCCAGCCATACTATTCTCGGGTATTGTGTTTGGTGACAGCTTAAAAAATTCAAATAAAATTTTAGTCTTACAGTTTTTGTGATGAAAATAATGCAGCCAAGACAAAAAATTAGCACTTTCAATCCCTGTAATTTTGACCTCAATTGAATGACTTTGGTACAAGGTCATGATACCCTTCCAGATCAATAGCTACTACTTGACAATATAAGAAATGTTTCATTAAAAAAAGTTTGAGCACAGTTAGTTGCAAACAAATTAAAAACAAATTTCCTTATCATTTTGATCCTGGAGGCATAAAGTAAATTTTATACCCTTGCAGACTTTGGTGGATCATTTTCATTAAGGATTTGGAATTGAAAAGTGTTATCCACATATGCCCCCTCCATGTCTGTACATCTCACTGTCACATTCCATCTAGCAAAGAAAACTTTTCATCATTAGAAATACATTAGTGTTTTCTCATCATTCAATGAAAAATAAATGCTGAAATTTTTCATCTTTCAAATTAAGTAAAAATTTTATAATTAGTGTGCTTCAGTTTCTCGTGTCTTAAATTTAACAGTTATCAATGCAGTATGTTCTACATAAGTTAAATGTGTATATATATATATATATATATGTCACATTATTCACATTCTTTTTAGAAATAATGTAACACAATATACTTGGTAGGTTTTTCCTCATAGTCTGCCTTTCTTTTGAGACAGAGCTTAGAGCCAGAAACTTGGAAGATATTTTTGGGATCGGCAAGGATGGAGTAAGTCTGGGCATCGTAGGAATCATCCACCGTGCTGAGGTACACACAAACATCTTCTCTATTTTCCTTGATATTTGTATTGTCCACTTTCATCTTCAAAATAAGAACAAATTTAACGAGGACATCCCAGGAGCCACAACTGCTAATCTAATTGTAGCCAAACAAATTAACTAAAATACTTGCCCAAACTTGAACTGAAGATGGTTAAAGGTTAGAATTTCAGTTAAGTAATGAGTAAAGGTTTTTTTCTAAAATAAATTGCATTTTCAAAACAGAACTTAAAGTTAATTATAAATACTTAAATAAATACAGAAAAGATAGGTTCCTACAGAATATGGGGGGTTGTTGGGAGGGGCACAGAAGAGCTGTGGGTAGCTCCAGGTCCCATTAGCCAGACAGGTTATGGTGTTAGTGGGACCTTTCAGGAACCAGTCTGTGATACAGGAGACAGTACAGGTATCTAGGTAGTCATACTGCAAAAAATTCAAATGTCTTATATTATAATGCATAAAGGTAATACATGTAACAAAGTGGTTACATCCAACACTCATTGCAAAACCATTGTTTATAAAAAAAATTATTCTAAAGTAAATCACTTCATTTCTTTAGATAGTTCCAAAAAAATTTCTTATCTTTCTTATTCTAATAATACAATATATTTTAAAGCAAATAAACATTACTTTTCTTGTAAGCATGTTTTGCAATTTTTCATCATATGATGCTGCTAGAATGTCTACAGCTGTGTCCTCTGACTACCTGGTACATACCTCATTTCAGAAGATGCTGCTAGGATGTCTACAGATTTGCCATGTGACTACATACCCCTTTACATAGGATGCTGCTAGGATGTCTACAGATTTGTCATGTGACTACATACCCCGTTACATAGGATGCTGCTAGGATGTCTACAGATTTGTCCTCTGACTACATACCCCGTTACATAGGATGCTGTTAGGATGTCTACAGATTTGTCATCTGACTACATACCCCTTTACATAGGATGCTGCTAGGATGTCTACAGATTTGTCATGTGACTACATACCCCTTTACATAGGATGCTGCTAGGATGTCTACAGATTTGTCATGTGACTACATACCCCGTTACATAGGATGCTGCTAGGATGTCTACAGATTTGTCATGTGACTACATACCCCGTTACATAGGATGCTGTTAGGATGTCTACAGATTTGTCCTCTGACTACATACCCCGTTACATAGGATGCTGCTAGGATGTCTACAGATTTGTCATGTGACTACATACCCCTTTACATAAGATGCTGCTAGGATGTCTACAGCTGAAGAACTCTGTTCTGGAAGGAGGGCAATATTTAATGGAGGGAAAGGCACACTTTACGGGGAGACAAGTGTAGCCATTGTCTGACATCCTGTATCCCTCCCGACATCCACAGACCCCCTGGTTACACATCTCAGGGTGGTCACATATTGAGTGACAATGGGTTCTCACATCCTGTCATCGAAAAATTGAGCATTCCTACATTTAGATTAGAGTTGGGTATTGCGAGTGAAAACCATATTGCGATATATTGCAATATTTTACTTTGAATATTGCAATATATTGCAATATATTGTAGATTTTAATTATCATAAACCCCTTTACAGAATGTTTGAAATACTGTCAAATTCAAAGACTATATATTTGAATTTATCTTTAAGTTGTAAAGGGGGGAGGGATAATACATTAATTGCACACATAATTATAACACTTTACTTTTAATCAAATACCAGGTAAAATAATAACAAAATAAACCCCCATGGAGAATTTTCAAATTAAAAAAAAAGTTTATACAGAATATATAAACTTTTGTCTTTTTATTATTATTATAATTTTTTTTTGGGGGGGGGAGGGTAATGAAGTAGCATGAAATGCTATTCAAGATTAAAACAATACATACTATATGGGAAAAAAATTATTGTATTTACAGAATAAAATTAAAGCCAGAAAGAAATTTTGACTTATTTTTTGAGTGTTTTGGTGTTTTACTAACCCGACCTAATTTCAAATCAGGAAATGGCCTGTATCTAGTGATTTAATAAATATGCTCCTGGTATAGCATGAAGGTGTTTAAAATTTGAAAGTTATAAAAAAATAATTAGAGCAACACATCTTCAAGTTAAAACACGGATGACCATTTACTTGTAATATGAACATGTATATTGAACTTGACATTTCATCGCGATGTCATTCATGTAGATTCGATGCGAGATTTTGAGAACCACAATACACTTGGTATACACCCTGTAGAAATGTTTAACATATCTTTCTTATTAGTTTTATTTTAAAGTCTTATAATTAATTATAAATCATATTTAAGATATTTAAAATTGCAACAGTAAATTAAACGCGCGCTCTCTCTCTCTTTTCTCTATCTTTCTCTGTGACTCATACCCCTTTCATAGGAAAGCTGACGAAGTATTGTTTTAACGAGATTGAAAAAGCCTGAGGCAGTTACAAGTATTATTTCAGCAGTTTCTACAATGAAGGAGGTTTTTATATATTTTTATATATATCGTGAAATACCGGTATCTGATTTTCATATCGCGATATATTATCGTGGTGGAGAATATCGCAATATACCGATATACCGGTAATATTGCACACCCCTAATTTAGATACATTTCATAGCAATACTACTAACTCTGTGCTATTTCTTTATCATTTTTTATTTGGGTAAAAAACCTTTCTTTTAAAAAAAAAAACGTTTTAAAGCGGTTACTCCAGGTTAGAGTCCGAGTGCTATTATACTGTGTAAATGCCAACTAATATATGAGCTGGCGGTTTGTTTTCTTGATATGTAAGGTACCGAGATAGTCACCTCTTTGTGTGGACAAGCTGCCCCTTTGCACTGCTGAGCTAGTAAAATCTCCCTGGACCGAGTCTGTTTTCCTCCATTACAATTCCTCTCACATTCTGTCCATTCTCCCCATTCCGTCATCTACAATACATTTAATGCATCATTTACTTTCTGCAGATTAGTACAAGAAATTTGTGCATTGTTAATTTGATTTGCCATACTAGTTTTTCACTTCATCTCAGACAAAATTAGAAAAAAAAAATTATTGAAAGGCATGATTTCTTTTGAAATCATGCCTTTCATATCCCTTGATGATCCATTCCAGCAAAATCCAAAGTTTATATAGAACACAAGGTAAACTTAAAAGCACTGAATAATCATAGATTGACTGAGACAAAATAGGAAACAAATTCTCTAGCTAACTTTCAGGTAAAAATAAATCACATCATGTAAGTACAGTTAGTTCAAAGGTGACTTTCAGTGGGAACATTTTGCACTAATTTATATTCCTGTTTTATTTTAGACATGTAACTCCATTCTAATTTTTTTAATGCATTCCTCAATTTTCAATTCTAAAAAAAAAATGCTAAATATAATTATACTGATCAGAAGTTTTTTTTAGAAATATAATAGAAATTTGTGCATCGTTAATTTGATTTGCCATACAAAAACTATAGCTCTACTGGTTTGTACTTAGAACAAAGGAAAAGAAAAGAGGCACTTGGACTTAAAACTTAGCATTAATTTTTTTTAGCAAAGAATAGAATAAAGATCCTAAGTTAAATGTCTTTTGTGGCAAGGTTTATTGCAATCAGACCAAAACTGAAAGAGATGTAGCATTTAGAAATTTTTTTTTGCAAAAACTTTTTTCAGACACTTTATTATTGCATTTCTCTGATTAGAAAAGATAACAATATATCCTTCTATTCAATTGCCAACTCTGATGTTTTTATAAAAAACATTCATTCAGCAATGTTTCTTGCAAAAGTCTATTTGAACAAATATCGAGTTACTTAATATTAGCTTAATATTTCCTATTGTATTATACAGCTGTCAAATGTGCAAAAATCTTTACAAAACAAAAGAAAAATCAAAAGCCTGAAAGGCTTCAATGGCGTCAAACAAGAAAAACAATTTCAAAAGATCTGCAGATAGGTCAAGTGAGTGACTCCGGTAACATAATAATAAAATTTTAAAAAAATATAGTCTTAACACAAATACAGTATAGGGCCTTATAGCCTTATGTCCTGGTCCAAATGAGTCAGGGTTCGAATTGAAAGAAATGTCCAGCATCTATAGATCTAATTTTTTTCAGTCAATCGAAGACCATGGTTTCATAAAAATTAATTTTTTATGTTGTATAGTGATTGCATCTTAACTACAACCATGACTCTAATGTTTTCTCTGACTTACGAAAAACAAATGGAGGAAATGGATAAATACAGTAATACTGGCATTACTGGTTAAATCTCGGTTGTTCGGATAAAATTGGATTTATAAAAAAGTAAAGCTAAGATTAAGAAATTCAATCTTTATAGTTTTGTTGTATTCGTGTTTATTTTGTAATTATTTTAACGTCTTTAAGATTGTTTGTATTACAATAATCGGTCCCAAAATGTGATTCATGTCATTCGACGCACCCTCTCTGTAGAAATTCATCCGCAACAACCATAACGTTTTCCTTGCGTAAAAATTAAACATACTATCGTTGTTTTGTAGTAGTATTAATTGAAGATACAATTGATTTAATTTTATATTCAAGCTATAATTCATTGTGAACGTTTTAAAAGAAATTGGTTTACAGCTGTTGCTAATTGATGCAAAAATCTTTACAAAACAAAAGAAAAAAAAACTACTGAATTGGATTAATTAATATATATTCAATTGAATTCTAAAATTGAACACAGCAAGTTTTCTCCATTAAAATTTTATATTTATATATGGTTTAAAATAATCTGTTTGCAAAAAACCTTGCAACAAAGCAATCAAGTCCAAAGTTTTAGCTGACCCAGACTTGTAAATATGTCAGTGACAAAAAAATAACATATTAAAAAAAAACAGACAAAAAAATCAGTCTCCTGCGATATTCTGCTAGAATTAGATATTTTATGTAACATACTGACACACTAAGACAATTTTCTGAAATGTCAGCACCGCTGATAAAAGTAATCTGACCTAGTTTCTTAGGAGTGGAGAGAGAAAACTAAACCACAGACTTATTCATCTCGCAATGGAATGGCTTTTTTTGCAATAAAAAATTACTAACATCAACTGTAAATTCTAGAAAGGGATATTATTTACAAAGAGAATAGCTATGATCATGCATCACAGACTTGCGTGATAGAGTGAGCTTCTAAGCCAGTTATCTTTAGAAAACATGTCCTCCTGGTGTCTGAAACCTGTCTACTCATTAATAGCCATTCCCATCCTCCTCACATCTACCTGTGTAATCTTATCTCTCAAATTTGCCTACATACTTATCCACAGACAAAATAAATTGGAAAAAAAATCTGCCCTAATCTGGAACTCTATACTTGTTCTTTAAAACCCATAATTAAGTACAACTACAAAGCACATCACAAAACTATATCAAAGATAATTATGGTATGAATTGTATATAAATATAAGTAATGGAAGTAGAAAATATCATTACATCATTATATTGTCTATTATATGCACCCATCTTTTTTTTTTAATCATAGAGCTATCATATAACGTAAAAATTATAATCTAAACACATTAATTAGAGGCAAAAGTTATACCAGAGTTCTAACACATGACAAGAATATGTGTTTTTCACTTCATCAGCTAAGATATTCCAATAGAACCTTGCCAAGGGACATAATTTATCTCGCTATCATTTGGAGCAAAGTACGGCTTTAGAACACAGTCCACTGCCAAACAAACATCTCATTAAGCTGACAATTTAGCTGGCAGCTACTTTGGATAATTTTTGTATTTTGCCAAGCTGCTCAACATCAACTAACCAATTAAGGAGAAGATAACCCACAAACATTCAAATATCAATTAGTAGCCATGGTTGTCTGTACCAGAAGTTAACGCTTCAGGCTACCCATGGTGCATTACAATTAGCTTTATATGTTTGTACTCTATTTCAGCATAAAGAATTTCTAGTCTTGAAAACGTTCAACCCTAAAAAAATAAGACCTCCAGGCCGTAATTTCTCCATAAATGCTACAATAATAAGTTTCTGTCCTTCAGAACCTGATTTCTTTTTTATTTTATTTTATTTCAATAAGTTTTTTTCCCCCTTAGGTTTTAAAACATATAGCAAAACAATTTTCCTTACAACACAATCTGTAGAGGCTGTGTATGATTCACATTCTATTGACTCCATCAATGTCTCGTTATGGCAGAGAGAGCCCCCACAGTAGGCCGGAGTCAGCAGACGCCTGGACCGTATCGCCATCCCCGAGCCACAATTCTCACTACACGCTGACCACTGCGTCCAGTCCGAGAGCTGGCAATCAATCGTGTTTGAGATTTCACATTCCTCTGATTCGAAAAGTTCTGTTTTAGGAGGACACTCTGTCCCATTACAGCTTGATGGCACCACAACTTCACGCTCCCTAGTTCTGTAAATATAAGTTTGTTCTAATTTTCAATTATGCTTAGTTGATTTCTGACTAATGTTGAATACTGCCGTTTTAAGAGAAATAATTAAGATTAGGTTCCTGCTTTGGAATTCCTAGTTCATATCCTATAGTTATCACTTTTGATTTGCTTCTTGTTAAAATATGAAGCCCATACCATCAGTCGCAAAAACCATCATGCAATGCACCAAAAACAAGCGGCCAAGGGGCCACAGCGCTCACCTGAGCACATCAGCTAGGAAAAACCACGTATCATGATTAGGACGAACTAGAATCTACACTACCTGAGGATAATTCTACATAAATATTACTAATCATGGCTTTGAAGTACTTGAAAAGAAGATTTTAAAAGATTTCCCTTTATATTTCTATGAGAATTAATTTTTGGTCGGCCATTTTGGCCCCATCCTACCCCCGGGGGTCATGATTTGAACAAACTTGAATCTACACTACCTGAGGATAATTTCACATGAGTTTCATTTTTCCTGTCTCAATGGTTCTTGAGAAGAAGTTTTAAAAAGATTTTTCCTATATACTCCTAGGTAAAACTTTGATCAGCCATTTTGGCCCCATCCTAGCCCCGGGGGTCATAATTTGAACAAACTTGAATCTACACTATCTGAGGATGATTCCACATGAGTTTCATCTTTCCTGGCCCAGTGGTTCTTGAGAAGAAGATTTTAAAAGATTTTTCCTATATTTCCTATGTAAAACTTTGATCAGCCATCTTGGCCCCACCCTACCCCGGGGGTCATGATATGAACAAATTTGAATCTACACTACCTGAGGATGATTCCACATGAGTTTCATCTTTCCTGGTCCAGTCGTTCTTGAGAAGAAGATTTTTTAAAAATGGCATTAATTTTTCTCAAATTCATAATTATCTCCCCTTGGAAAAGGGCGTGGCCCTTCATTTGAACAAACTTGAATCCCCTTTACCCAAGGATACTTTGCAGCAAGTTTGGTTGAAATTGGCCCAGTGGTTCTTGAGAAGAAGATGAAAATGTGAAAAGTTTACGACGACAACAACGACAACGACAGACAACGGACAAATTTTGATCAGAAAAGCTTACTTGAGCCTTCGGCTCAGGTGAGCTGAAAACAAATTTTAAAAGTCACTAAAAAGCACAAGGGAATATCAAATTAAATGTTTATAAATGTACTTATTATAAACTGAACAGTAGTCATACTTGATTTACCGGTAGTTTTTAACAGACTTCTTATAATGAATACACATTCTCTATCACGATCAAATAAATAAAGCAATGTCTAATCTAAAAAGAGTTGTCTTTCTTTCTAAAACATAGGTAATCAGAGATTACAGAGCTCACCTCAACGAATGTTGTCTTTAAGTAAGGCAAATTAAGTCACACAATTAACCAACAAAAAGTGTACATCCAAAAATGCAAAATTTATGCAATTTTGATACTTTGGAATAGACCTATATAAAAACTTAAAACTAGTTCTTCATCATGAAAATGTAATTAAAATCCAGCATCTGAAGTAAGATTGAGAGTTTTCATCCCTTGATGCATCATTTTTGCAACTTTGGTTTATATAAGCCTTATAGTTTCTTGGTGATAGACCTGCACCCATAACTTTTACGAGGTCTGTTATCTGGAAAATGTATGTCGAATTCAGCATCTGAAGCAAGTCCATTAGTGTGCATCCTAAGATGTATCATCCATGCAAGTTTGCTCAACACAGAGCTCAAAGTTACTTGGAAATGAAACCTGTATAAAAAACTAACATTTTCACTAATCCGGAAAATGTAGGTCAGATTCAGCTTCTGAAGCCAGCCTAGTAGAATGCACCCTTAGATGTACCATCCATGCAAGTTTGGTCATTATAGGGCTCAAAGTCACTTGGAAATGAATCCTGCACCATAAACTTTAACCTGTTTACTCATCCAGAAAATGTAGGTCAGATTCAGCATCCGAAGCAAGTCTGGTAGTATGCATCCTAAGATGTACCATCCAGGCAAGTTTAGTCATTATAGGGTTCATAGTACCTTGGAAATGAAACCTGCACCAAAAATTTTAACCTGTTCACTCAACCGGAAAATGTAGGTCAGATTCAGCATCCGAAGCAAGTCTTGTAATATGCATCCTAAGATGTACCATCCATGCAAGTTTGGTCATTATAGGGTTCATAGTAACTTGGAAATGAAAACTGCACCAAAAACTTTAACCTGTTCACTCAACCAGAAAATGTAGGTCAGATTCAGCATCCGAAGCAAGACTGGTAGTATGCATCCTAAGATGTACCATCCAGGCAAGTTTGGTCATTATATGTCTCATAGAAACTTGGAAATGAAACCTGCATCAAAAACTTTAACCTGTTCACTCAACCGGAAAATGTAGGTCAGATTCAGTATCCGAAGCAAGTCTAGTAGAATGCATCCTAAGATGTACCATCCATGCAAGTTTGGTCATTATAGGGCTCATATTATCTTCGAAATGAAACCTGCACCAAAAACTTTAACCTGTTCACTCAACCGGAAAATGTAGGTCAGATTCAGCATCCGAAGCAAGTCTGGTAGTATGCATCCTAAGATGTACCATCCATGTAAGTTTGGTCAACATAGGGCTTATAGTTACTCGGAAATGAGACCTACACCAAAAACTGCACCAAAAATGTTAACCTGCACCAAAAACATTGACCTGGTCATTCCTTTGCTGAAATTGCAGCATCTGAAACTTTGACTGGTACAATGAAACACATTAGAAACATCTTTCATGCATGTCTAATCAATATAGGACATAAGTACTTAAAAAGAAAACTGCTCCAAAAAACTTAACCTTAACCCAGGACGCCGATACCGACGCCGAGGGTATCACATAAGCTCCCCCCAACTTCGTTGAGGTGAGCTAAAAAGACAATATCACAGTCTTTTTCTGACATTTGACCCTTTATGTCCTTTATTGATATATTCTATATGTACTTATTTAACATCATTGATTTTCATTAAGAAATCTAATTTATTATATGCAATTTTGGAATTTGACAAAAACTTTCTTTTAGGCCAGATAAAATTAATCTTTAGATTCTCATCCCCGCCCGCCCCTCTCAAAGTGTCCCGCCCCGGCATTTTTTATTTTGATTTTTGGGTGTAAATAAAGGCATTTTCAACTATTTTTATTCAGTAAGAATTTGGGTGAAGTTTAAGAGTTATCTCCCGTCTGTATTAAAAGTCGCGTGTCGCTATTTATAGCAAAGGAGCCATGTGAAGAATGGAGAAAAATCGGCAATAAAAGCAGTTTAAATATGTAAGGAAAAGATTACTTGTCAGTATAGAGAAGGCAGAGAAAAAATAATAGCATAAACAGATCTAGATACCATCACTGGCAAGAGCAAGGTTTTTAAGATTTTTTAAGACTAAGTATAAAAAATAGACATGGAAAATGACACCTCGTCAAGTTTTAACGATCTCCAACTGTGTGTGATTTTGATTTGAAAAAAAAAATAAAACATCGTAGGTAGACTTTAGAGAATGTTTAGTGCTAAGAAAATGTTAAATCTTAAAACTGTTCAGGCCTAGGTTTTTTCGGAAGGATATTTAATATTAGAATATTTTATAGATTTTGTAAATATGACCTATTTTATTGTCAAACATGTTAAGTCTCTAGAACAATCCAATTTTTGAGGAAGGTGGAAATCTATGATATTTTACAGAAAACAGAGGGATTTGTAGGTAAAACTAAAGGGTATATAGGAAAAGGCCGATGAGAAGTCATGCATACAAAATTTATTGGTATCAGAACCCCACCTCATTTTGTGTTCGTGTGCCGTTTTTGTGTTTGATAATTTGTTAATTAACAATAAATATCTAATTATTTAAGCAAGAATTTTCTTTAAATATTTAAAAGAATACGAAAAAATAAAATCTATTTATATTGGCATTAACATAATGAAAAAATGTGTACGAAGAGTCCATGTTTTGTTGATACTTACAATTTAACAGTTATAAAAAATAAAACCTGTATTTTAAAATACCCGCCCCAATTTTTTAGCAAATTAGGATGAGAATCTAAAGATTAATTTTACCTGGCCTTAACTTGACAATTTTATTAAGGAATAACAAGTCTTCATCACAATAAGAGTTATCTTTCTTATCAAAATATCAATGAACCTTAACTTTTGTCTTTGGCAATAAATTTTATGTTTTGAAGTCACACAAATAGGTAATGATGTTAAATAAAATTGTCATAATTTGAATATAACTACGAGTATTTTCAAAGTTGATTGATCTCAAGTTGGCAAAATAAATTTTTCTTGCAGATTTGATATAAAAAATAATACAAGACTTTATTTAAGGAGATATGCAAGGTACCTTACCTACTGATAATTTTTCAAGATATTCTAGATGTATAAACTTATAATGCCATTACATGTTCTTCAGGGATTTTGAAAAGATATAAAAGTATGAAAATTTTTGCATTATTCAAAGAAAAGTGTACAAAACTACAAAACATAAATTCCAGATTTTTTCCCCTTCAAAATTTGTTTTAGAAGAGGTGTACAAATCCATATATAGACATTTAAAGTATTGCACACAGGTCATTCAGTGGAACTCTTCAATTCCAGGGAAGTACCCAATAAAGTTCAAACTACAGGTAAATATCAGTATCTCGAACATGGGATATCTCGAATACCCCGCTTATGTCAAAGTCGATCGCCAGTCCCGGCCGTTTTCTCTATATATATGATTTAAAAAACACCTGATATCTTGAACACGGTAATCTCGAATACCCCGCTTATGTCGAAGTATATTCAAAGTCCAAAGCCTTACTTTTACCTGGCTTATCTCGAAGTGCAGTGAATTTTTCAGTCTACTGAACACACCTGGCATCCTGACTTCACACATTCTGGCCAGTGGCTATTAATTAACACCTTCAAAGCGGGGGAATCTTAATTAATCCCAAGCTCATGTTGGGTATCTGTGGCAGGGTAATTGGTATCACAGCTTGGGTGTTTGGTGTAGTCTACGACCGAGAAAAAAAAACGACTTCGCAGCAATTCAGAAATTAAATGCAGACAGTATTACTGATGTGGCTGTCAGCCGGGTTTGATCACCGGTGGCCAGATAGCTCAGTTGGTAGAGCACCTGACCGGAGTTTCAGGGGGCCCGGGTTCGAATCCCGGTCTGGTCCGCTGCATTTTCTCCTCTCCCGTTACATTTGGTGCCGTGACCAGGATATGACAGGTGAAAGACCTGCCAGGGATGAGCCTGGGTTGGGGTCTTTGAGGGACCAAGACTTTTAAGGAGGGAGGAATGTGGCTGTCAGCCGGGTTCGATTGCCGGTGACCAGGTAGCTCAGTTGGTAGAGCACCTGACCGGAGTTTCAGGGGGCCCGGGTTCGAATCCTGGTCTGGTCTGCTGCATTTTCTCCTCTCCCGTTACATTTGGTGCCGTGACCAGGATATGACAGGTGAAAGACGTGCCAGGGATGAGCCTGGGTAGGGGTCTTTGGAGGGCCAAAAGACCTCTAAGGAGGGAGGAATGTGGCGGTCAGCCGGGTTCGATCGCCGGTGGCCAGATAGCTCAGTTGGTAGAGCACCTGACAGGAAATTCAGGGGGCCCGGGTTCGAATCCCGGTCTGGTCCGCTGCATTTTCTCCTCTCCCATTACACTGATATTGCATTTAATAATATGCTCTGTATTATTAAAATTGTAAATTCATAAAATACAAAAGATTTTTCAATATAAACTTAAACAGTTAAGTTGCAGTGCGTAATGCACAGTGCAGTCATATAAATAGATAACCTTGACTGCAATTTGCATTGTTAGTTTCATAAACTATATGTTCCTTAGTGGTACTACGTAATGTAATACATGTAAGCTATTAGTAATATTCAAGTACACCGTTTAAATACTGATTATTTTTAGTGCTCTAAATAACAATTTGCATTAAACTTCATCAAATAATGTTTTAAAAAAATTCATCTCTCTCTTTTCTTACGGAGAATGTTCTTCAACTATAACGCTAATGATACATCCTGTTTGACTACGTAAGCATGGCCTGGAAAATGTAAAATCGTTGTATGATATGCAATAAGGCATGTATATTAAATTGTTTTACAATTATACACGATAAATAAAACAAGTTAAACAACAACATTGTTTTTCTTAATATTTATTGCGAATATGCTTGAGTCTTTACTGTCAAGACCACATGTTTGGTAATACAGGATAGTGTTATGCATGAAGATATATAAGAAAAAACGGGAAATTATTGAATCGACTTTGGAAGATAACTTCAGATATCTCGAACCTCCGGATATATCGAAGCCGTGTCCAGGTCCTCTCAACTTCGAGATACTGATATTTCACTGTATGTTGCATTTGACCTTAAAATGACCTTGGCATCTATTTTCATCTCAAACAGTGTGTAATTTTTTAAAAACATTTCATTTTGTACTTTCTACCTAATTAATTAAAATATAAACATATGACAGACAGAAGAATCCAAGTTGTTCAATAAAAAAGCAATTTTGTACTGATGTTAACAAGTTTTCCCTTAGCCTGATAAAGAATGATAAAGAATCCTGTAGAATACTCATTTCTCAATTATCTCATCATCTTTTCATCCCACTCAAATGATTTCTCATTAAGGCAGATATTGAGAATCTGTCTAAATTATAAAATGAGCTTTATTAGGTGAATGAACGGTTCATTACTAAATACTATATAGAAGTAATGAACACAGAGATACAGCATCAAAAGAACTAGGCTTTATCCAGAACACTTCTACAAATCTCTGCAGGGTTTGACATGGCATGAAAAGGGCATAAAACTAATGAACATCTAATACAATACAATTATAGTTCTTTGAGTTAATATTAAATATAAAAATTTTGAGCATATTACTTCCACCATTTTTATTGATATATGTACATAAGCACTTCAACTAAAACAAGAGATGTTTGTAAAACACTTATGCCCCCCTCCCCCCAAACAGGAATTTTTCCAAGTCCAAAAGGGCAAAAATAGTGCAATTGTACCCAAAACAGAACTGTACCTAGATATTCATCTGATAAATCTGTACTCTAAATTTCATTTCAGTATGTGCAACAGTTGCCAAGAAAATGAAAACTGCAAATAATTGGAATTTTTCTAAGTCTAACGGGCATAACTCTGTCAAAAAAGGTGCAATCGTACCCAAAACAGAACTGTACCTAGATATTTAGCTGATAAATCTGTACTCTAAATTTCATTTCAGTATGTGCAACAGTTGCCAAGAAAATGAACGAAAACTGCAAAAAAATGGAATTTTTCTAAGTCCAAGGAGCATAACTCTGTCAAAAATGGTGCGATTGTACCAAAAACAGAACTTGACTTAGATATTCATCTGAAAAATCTGTATACTAAATTTCATTTCAACTTGTGCAACCCCTGCGAAGAAAATGAACGGAAACTGCAAATAATTGGAATTTTTCTAAGTCTAAAGGGCACAACTCTGTCAAAAATGGTGTAATCGTAACCAAAACAGAACTGGACCTAGATATTCATCTGATATATCTGTATACCAAATTTCATTTCAGTATGTGCAACGGTTGCGAAGAAAATGAACGGAAACTGCAAATAATTGGAATTTTTCTAAGTCCAAGGGGCATAACTCTGTCAAAAATGGTGCAATCGTATCCAAAACAGAACTTGGCTTAGATATTTATCTGATATATCTGTATACCAAATTTCATTTCAGTAAGTGCAACGGTTGTGAAGAAAATGAACAGAAACTAAGTGGACCAACAGACCGACAGACAGCAGCAAAGCAATATGCCCTCCCTTCTTTGAAGGGGGGCATAATCATAGTGTTGTCAGATCAGTTGAAAATCAGAATCGATTAATCGGTAGCATTGGTTGACCCTAACCAACTGATCATCGGCTAATAATCGAATCGGTAACCCTTTGCATAAAATAGGCATTAAATTTTATAAAATTTAGAATTTTATTGTTAAATAATGTAAGTAAAGGTACATTGTACAGATCGGAATTCTAAAAACAGTATATATGCAGTTTGATCAAGAATTTCAGTAATACAGATTTTTGCATGATTAGGAATTACTTGGCCTGGGAAAAGTAAACATAGACAGATCAGGTTTTAATTTATATATCATCTAAAATGTACATGTATATGGAATTAATTTTTTAAACTGTTATAAGACATTTAATATTGCAAATCCTTGTAATTCCGTGTGAAATGACAGGTGAATTCCCCCAAATACTGAAAACTAATATATTTCATTAATACAAGTAGTTTAGTTTCTTCAGTTTAGAAATACAATTATCATTATCTTTTGATTTATCTTAAACAGATTTTAAGCACATGTATTTTAAAATAGTAAAGGACAACTCTTGAAAGATATATAAGAGCCTGTTCTTGAAATAAAAGTGAGAAAACTGTAAAAAAAAAAAAAAAAAAAAAAAAAAAGATATGTGCTGAAATATACCGATTAATCGATTGTTAAAATCTCCAATCGATTGTCTAAAATCGACAGACTTTCCGACCGATTATTGATTATAAATCGATCATCGTGACAACACTACATAATCACTTCAAAAATAGCATTGCATATGACTTTATTTTGTTTTGAAGTGAATTAAAAGCATTCAGTTTTCAGGGCTTTTTAATTACCTTTCCTCAAAATATTTTGATATATTAATTTAAGTTTTCATAGTTTCCATGCAATAAAAATATCAAACCAAATTAGAAAATTATCTCATATCAATTAATTAATATCTTTTATTTTTTCCGCTATTCCAAAAATGCAACAATTTCTTATGTAATTGCTCTTAGGATTATATGTACATCATAGGAGTCAATTACTAGTATTTATAGTACTATAATATGCATTTTGGTGTTCCTAAAGTATTGAAAATGCGTATACATGCAGTTCCACTGTGTATTCTAGTGGCAAAGTTTACAGTGTTTTATAGGGCGTGAATGTTGTACATTTGTACCACTGGCTTTCATAAGGAAATATAATACTGAATGAACAAGAGATGTTTGTAAAACACTTATGCCCCCCTCCCCCCAAATTGGAATTTTCCTAAGTCCAAAATGGCATAACTCTGTCAAAAATGGTGCGATCGTACCCAAAACATTTCTTGACCTAGATATTCAGCTGATATATCTGTATACTAAATTTCATTTCAATATGTGCAACCTCTGCAAAGAAAATGAACGGAAACTGCAAATAAGTGGAATTTTTCTAAGTCCAAGGGGCATAACTCTAACAAAAAGGATGCGATCGTACCCAAAACAGAACTAGACCTAGATATTTATCTGTATACTAAATTTCATTTCAATATGTGCAACCTCTGCAAAGAAAATGAATGGAAACTGCAAATAAGTGGAATTTTTCTGAGTCCAAGGGGCATAACTCTAACAAAAAGGATGCGATCGTACCCAAAACAGAACTTGACCTAGATATTTATCTGATATATCTGTATACTAAATTCCATTTCAATATGTGCAACCTCTGCAAAGAAAATGAACGGAAACTGCAAATAAGTGGAATTTTTCTAAGTCCAAGGGGCATAACTCTAACAAAAAGGATGCGATCATACCCAAAACAGAACTTGACCTAGATATCTGCTCATAAATCTGTCTACTAAATTTCATTTCAATATGTGCAACCCCTGCTAAGAAAATGAATGGAAACTGCAAATAAATGGAATTTTTCTAAGTCCAAGGGGCATAACTCTGTCAAAAATGGTGTGATCGTACCCAAAACAGAACTTAACCTAGATACTCACCTGATAAACCTATATACCAAATTTCATTTTAGTATGTGCAACGGTTGTGAAGAAAATGAACGGAAACTAAATGGACCCACAGACCGACAGACAGACAGCAACAAAGCAATATGCCCTCCCTTCTTCAAAGGGGGGCATAAAAAAGTGCAATTTGTATATGTTTACCTGATGCCTTGACCACATGATGCGACTGTGAAAGTGTGTTTGAAACATGACGTTAGTGTGTGCTTGCTAGATGCTTTCATCAACTGAGACTTTTGAAGCTCTGATGTTTTGATCACATGACCTTTTTGAGTGTTTGCATGTTGCCTTGATCACATGATCTGATTTGCGTGTTCTACCCAATGATCACAAGATGTTACTGTCTCTGTTTGCTCGGTGGCTTGACAACATGAGACAAGTTATTGTGTTATTGTTTTCATTTGCTTTTTATAATTTTTTACGTGACAAATAGATGACATTGAAACTGCATGCCTTAAATTTTTGCTTGAAACCTTAACCTAATGGTGTTCTTGCATTCTGTTGATGATTGTTTGATGCTACCACTTGATAATATTCCAGCTTGTAAGATTTTTTCTGATGCTTTACCAAATGACATACTTGCCAACCTCCAGCATGCAAAAATCTGGTCATGACCAGATTTTGAAAGTAAAAAATCTGGTCATAACGCGTAAAGACATTCACGACATATTTACCATGATTAAATTATATATACTGATATATATGTGTAAGTATTTGTGTACTGAGAATTCTTTTAACAAAAAAGGCTTTAACTTACAATGACAAAAAATTCATATATAATTTGATTATAAATTTTCATGTTAAAAGAGAGCATTGAAGGTTTCATATATCAGCATTGACCTGAATCAGCCAGGTGTGCATTTTTAAAAAAAAGCAATTTCAGTATCTGCTAAATTTGAAAGTATTCCAATTTTGGCTTTAAAATAATTTTTCCTCTTTCGTAATTAACTAGTGCAAAATGTATTAAATACACAGTTAGGGCTATACTGTCTTCGATCACTTTATTTTATCTAATAAAAGTTTTTTTCCAAGATTCCTTGTTCATATGCACAAAAATATTGTTTCTCTTTTCCTTGGTTCATTCAGTGACATGTCTCTGATTCAATTTGTTCCTGCTGGGCCCTGATAACGATCTATTTTAAATTGACTTCAAACAATGATTTGTCAAAACAACACCCAGTTAATTGTTTACACCTGCACTGATAATTAATCCATCGGCATTGTTTACGTAGATCTAAGCTTGGGTTGTAACTGGAAGTTTTAAAAAGTGCAACCTAATTTACGAACCAAATCCGGAAATCTGGAGATTTTCGGGTTGTTCGACAAAAATCGGGTGAAAAGCATGACCCGTCGGGTCATAAAAAATAATCGGGTTACAGGTTGAAAATTCGGGTGCAACTTGACGAAATCAGGTGAGTTGGCAACTATGCCAAATAATGGTATTGGACTTGGAGTTGGTCAAGGTACACTTGATGCATTCATGTTACTGCAGTTTATAAATGTTTACCTGATACCTTGTCTACATGATGTTATCTTTCAATTTATTTATTGATTCGCCAAACATGTTGGCATATACCCTAGCTGCAGTTCTGTAGCTCTCCGAAAAAATATATTGATAGACCGGAAGACTTCCATTCAGTAATTTCCCTTGTTGAAAAAACTGTATATTTATTGCGCACAAAAAAGTGCGCTCGGTTATCGATTTATTTCTCCACGTTTTTAAAACTGATCTCAAAATATTACTAACCGTGTGTTCCTAACATATTCTTTCGCTGTTTCCACAACCAAACATTCCTCATAATTATTGTTAATAGTCCTCCTGACCCTGATATTGTAATCATAAAACATTTCGCTTATTTATACTGCCATTTTGGTTTCAAAGATAATTTGGTCCAATATGCTTCGTTCAGATGCCAACTACGAGAGTACTTGATAGAGGAGAATAATTTTTTTCAAATCTTCCCTTTTTTCGCAATTGAGGTATGAATTTGGAAGAATTAATCAAGAACCGAGCGCACTTTTTTATGCGCAATAAATATACAGTTTTTTCAATGGGTGGCTCTGTAGCTCTCTGGTCTATCAATATATTTTTTCGGAGAGCTACAGAACTGCAGCTACATATACCCATGTTATAACGGTATGTATAATGTTTACCTGATGCCTTTACCACATGTTGTTGAGCAGTATGACCAAGACTTCCATTCAGTAATTTCACAGTCTTGTTGACAGCATGGACCATGACAAACCCTTGCCTCCTCTAACACAACAGGTGCCCCCCTAACACTCTGGTTTAACAGCATATAGTCCTACTCCTATTCCTGAATTTCCTCCCCACACACACCATTATGCAAAATGCAGTCACTCCACGCAGACCATGGATCAACCTGCAATAAATCAGAAATCGTAGCTGCAACCCAACATATTTCCGTGGTACATATATTTTTGCCAATGAGTTTTGACATGGACTATGTAAGCTAGATAAAAATTACAGTTCTTACAATATTACTACAATTACCCGATTACAATTAGGCCTCTAATGCAGACTAAATCCGATCTCTGTCTAAAGATAAATCCTAAGAACTAACTTTAAGAAGGCAGATATTCTCAAAATTTAAAGATACTTTTCATATACGTAGCCAAAGTGAAGCGTAAGCAGAAAACGTCACTCGTCAGGGGAGATGCGACAGGGTTAAACCTATAAATTGGTAAATGACCACCGGCCATGGCCTTGGGTCTAGTCTGAGTCCCTTGTGGGCTAAGAGGGCAAAGCCCCCTGAGCTCCTGGCATGGGTTTTATCAAATATTTCCATCATTTTCCTTTCAGGTCGAGGAAATATTGTTCCGATTTACTGCTGCTCAGACTGCTGATGTTGACACTTCCCGCTTTTCGTGAACTAAATACCAAAACCGAGAAGACGTAGATATGATAAACTTTGCATTTCCGGATTTATTAGCATAACATTGGGGAAATATACATAACAAAGTTTAACTGGTTAGATTTAGATTCATATATTCTACGTAAACTATACTGAATTTCTTCAGAAAAAAAACTTATAAAGTTACATTGCGGGTCCATCAAATGTTTTTTCCAAATATCTTTCCTCAAGTCCTTACGAAATATTACGGGATCTGTAGCGTTATGTTCAAAGACTAATATATAAAACCATAACGCTTCAGTTCTGCAGCTTCACTGTAAACTCTGCAGCTACTGCCAACCGGTCACATTCGCTCTTTGTCATCATGGTCATGATCGGGAAATAACGGAAAAATCCATCGTCAATTCAGTGTATAAATAATGGACTAACAATTAGTATGAAAAACGTCACTCAGCATTTGACGCAATGATAAATTGTATTTGATGACAAGGTCATTGTATCGACCATAAAACATAAGAAATGATGACTTTAAACGAGACTGTTGATATTCTTGTTTCATCAACTTGTTTGTTAATAATTTACCTCGTTAAAAAATTGTGAATACATAGAGCATGCTCTTGCGTATCGAATCAACTGAAAGATATAAACCCCGTATACAGGCGATGAAGGTATATTGCTGTTTAAGTAAGGGAAGTTTACTTTGAAAAGTCAGTCATCACGTTTATCATAAAACTTGGTTATAAGATTACTACAGGCACGTAGTATGGGGGGGGGGGGTCCGTCTGATATGCTCTAGGGTATCAATTTCTTGCCTGCCCCCCCCCCCCCCCACTTTTACCTTTACTATAGAAAATGTTTACTGAAAGGAAGGTTGGCCCCCCCACATTTCAGCACAGTGTAGTGTTATAAAGAAAATTTGGGCTCCCCAAAAAGTTTGAATAGAAAGATAGTCGGTCTTGAAAAAAGTTGTCCGCAATTCCCCCCCCCCCCCCCCCCCCCCCCCCCCCACGAAATAGGATTTTCGACTTTGGGCAATTCTTTTTAATTTTTCGGTCCTATTATTTTTTTTTTCTGACATTTTTTTGGTCCCCAGAGTAAAACCACTTTCAGAAACGATGCTACGTGCCTGTACTATTTATGTATTTTTATTATTTATTTTTCATATTAATTATCTAAATATGAAACAGATGTGCCAGACACTGTGGTATCTTTTATTTCAAGCTCACAGGGATATATTGTATCGACATAAGAATGGAAATATCCATTGTTAAGTGACAAAACGTCATCGATTTACTAGTATCTAAATGTCGAGTTGAAGACCACAGCAAGTGATTCCTTCTTTTCATAAGATTATGGACAAATTTTGCTTCATCGGATGTCAACTCGATTTATATGTATATCCCAGTGAAATCGAAATAAAAGACACCGAATAGTATTTTTACATCTGTTTTACATTTGGATGTTTAACAAACTATAGACAATAATTAGGGTCAACTTACAGCTAAATTACATGTATATGACAAACAAGATGATATTCTTATAAATTGTCAACTTACTGAAAAATAAGTTGACACTTCAAGTATTTCAATATCTGTAATTCAAGTATTTAAAAAATTCTATGCATTGTGGTTATAAATACCAGGTACAAATGGGTTTGTATATACCAATTGTTGGGCTATTTTTGTTTATATTTTTGATAAATGATTATTCCATTAAAACTCATAAAAGTTCGATAAATCAAGAGTGAAATCGCCTAGTTATATAAGGAAAAAATTCGGGACCGGAGACTCACTTCGAGCGATCAAGAACTTCGTGAGATCGAAGTTCGAGCCATCTAGAGTTATCTGTATGTCTCCAAGTTGATTCAAAATACAAGAGCAATTGAACTGGTTCTAAAATATGGCTAGCCATTGACAAATAAGCTGAGGATACACGACGTCAAATCAGTTAAATATTACCGAAGCACAACGAGATGCAAACTTAAATTAAATTTGTCTTCAAAATGGGCTCTAACTATACATCAACATACACTGTAGATGATTTTTCAATGAAATCTTTTATTGGGAATTAAAACATTTATTCAATTTTTAGATGGAGTCTATATGAAAATGTTTTAAAATTTAGCAATGTACTTTGTTATTATATTATATGAGCATGTTTTCAAAATTTTGCTATGAAGAAAAGCAGACTGATGATTAAGAATTGAATCAGAAAAATGGTATCTAGCAATTTGAATTAGCTCTGAAAATACCAGCATACCACACAATCCACATTGTTATAGCGCTCACATTCCTCCTGAATCTCCGACACAGGATTCTCAGCACACTTTATTCCATTACACTCCATTGGCTGGACAAATCTAGTTCGTGTTCGATTGGCCACTCCGCACGTTGTGTTACATTCTGACCAAACACTCCATTCTCCGATCTGACAATCTACCGGACAGCAACCCGCGATACACTCTTCCTCTTCTTCATGAAAAGGGCATGGATCCGCCCCACAGCTTGGCTGCTGTTTGATCAACTTGGTCCTGTTCCTTACCCCATTTTGCTCACACGGACCTTTACAAATGCTCCAAAATGACCACGTGCCCAACACACATTCCCTGTAACATCTTAGATGTCCACATTTTATCTCCTCTAAGTCACTTGTACAGGAAACTCCACCACACGAGCTGTTAGCCACCACTTTCCGAATCCTTTGAAAAACATACCTCTCTCCTCCTTCAGAACAATTAAAAGAAAAGTATAGAAATTTCCATGGAGTCCATTCACTGTACACACAATCCTGTGGACAGCATTTCCTATTACATGCTGTTGTTTCTGTAGTATTTAAGTTACAATGGCCCCCACAAGAGGCTTTTTGCAAAATCAACCTTTGTCTTGTTTTCGTTCCCAGGTCTCCACATGTATTGGAACAGTCCGGCCATTCTGTCCACTCATTTACAATGCAGTTTTGCGGCTCGCATAACTGACCGTTAGATAGTAAAAACTTTATAAAAATGGTAAATAAAGTGCTGAGGTACATAATACAAGTATGTTATAACGTGAGCATTCTAACTTGTGGGAGAAATTTTGATTGAATTTCTTTGACCAAAAAATTGAGAAAAGCATCCATCGTTTTATTGTTTGAACACAAAGAAATATGTAACCTTAACAACTTATTTTACGACTAGTCTTATGTGTTCATCCTAAAGTCGATTGATTTACCTCGAAAAAGAAGGGGATAGTTCATATCAGTAAAATACCGAGGACAGATGTCCTTTAATGTCTACACAAATCTCTTAATCAGATTAAGATATTTCTCTGACGCATTACTACCACAAAACGTGTTTCATCAATCCAGCTCTTTCACTTTTGACATGTATGTAACATTGCGAAAAGTGAAGATTTCTTAGTAGGTCATTGCTCTGACCATACTTAAAAATAAAAGTAAAAGTTTCTTTAAGGTCAGACAACACGTTCTTCAATCAACATTAATTTTCTCCCAAGAATTTGTCGTTGAAGTATTGCTACATCAACAACTTTACTCATAAAAAGTTGAGATACCTTACCAGACATAATTTGTGCAGGATACAAGAGGATTTCCTGTAAAATATTACTAGAAATCAATAGTCAGTATAATTTTTGAAGGCAAAATTTCTTTTTTAAAGACATTTTGAAAATAGTTAAGAAATCAGAAGATAATGATGATTTTTAATATTTTTATGTAGTCATAAGAGATAGAAAATAGATATTCCAGGACGGCGTCTATATATTGCATGACCTTAAATTTCATTTCTATGAACTCAATGAATGCATCTCTTGCATCGTTTGAACACGTCGTGCATACTGTTAAAGATCTGAAAATTGGATATGAAGGACAACCTATTATCTAATCTTGTTAACAAGAATCAGTTTGCAGACTACATGATGAACCCTTACAAATAAATTGTAAGCAAACAAATTCCCAACGACTTTTACACATCATAGACGTCAACTGCTTCTAAACACCATACTGATATACCTAGCAAGAACTCTGAAGTGTTTAAATTAAAAGAAGCTGGACTTCCTCATTGAAAAGGTAAGTTTGATGTTAATTTCAAGCAGTTTGATGTAATAATTACGGATATAATTACGGGAACAAATCTGTTCCTCTATCAATAAGTTTTTAATCAAATGAACACTTCTATATGATAAAGTTCTTGACTTCATTTTAAAATTTTATTATATCGATGCAATTTTTTAAAACTATAAACAATATTCTTTATAGTTAGTATTTCAACTTTATATATCCCATCTGTTGTAGTTGTTAGAATGTTTTACTGTATGAAGAGCTAGGTTTAACCAACGACTAAACTGTCGGACAAACGCGATTAATCAACTTCTCCACCATCCACTTCCTCAGTCTGAGCAATGTGAGTAGCATTCCATTCACGTGTATATGGTGTCCAAGTCTCCTAACGTCATTTTTCAAAACCTTGCTCTCTTCACAACCAATGTTTAAACCGAGACTGGCAACAAGGGTTGGTCCAAAAGTAATGTCAAAACTGCTGGAGAAGTTAAAGCAATGCTACCAAAAAAGATACAAATGTCCCTATTTATTTTTGCCCTAAAACCACAGGCACTTGTTTCGGAAATAATTTTTTAACCCATAGTATAATAATAACACAAGGTATCTAACTCCGAATTACACTCAGTACCCCCTACTCAGAAATGCACTCATTTAAACTTTCAGATAAAAAGCACTGGCAAACTTTTTATTACCATTGTCTTTTACGATAATTTATCTACACAACCATATACGGCATGTATGTCTTTGTTTTCATTTATCTCCGTAAACAGCGTCAAAACTCTGCCCGTCGAGTGGAAAGTGGAACTCAACCACGAAACGGTATGTGCTGATCCCGCACGACAATTTTGATTGGCTAAAAATCTGTATCTAAAATTACATCGAAAAAAATGTCGTAGTGTTTTTATGAAAAATGAGACGTAATCAAATTTTATTCATTCAGTGCAATATTCTAAATCTGAAATTGAATTTTTAAACTCACTGATTTTTTTAGTTTTGCTCTTTGCCCGAAATTAGCACATACCGTTTCGTGGTTGAGTTCCACTTTCCACTAGGCGGGCAGAGTTTTGACGCTGTTTACGGAGATAAATGAAAACAAAGATATGCATGCTGTATATGGTTGTGTAGATAAATTATCGTAGAAGACAATGGTAATAAAACGTTTGCCAGTGCATTTCATCTGAAAGTGTAAATGTAAGTGTAAATGTTTCTGAGGAGGGGGGTACTGAGTGTAATTCGGAGTTAGATACCTTGTGTTATTATTATACTATGGGTTGAATAATTATTTCCGAAACAAGCGCCTGTGCCTAAAACATTAGATTATTTACGATTCTTTTTAAAATATTAAGATAAACACAACCTAAGGTTTTTGCAAGAATGTTACCGCCTCGCAATGACGTTGCTACCTTACTTTTCAAGAGTCTTGTTTAATTAAAGTCTGCATTTTGTAAGTTCATTATGTTTTTGAGTCACTATTTTTTCTACAATTTCGACCACGGACTACTCTGTTTATTCGATATCACCAGAGGGTTCAAATTAAAATGGTTATCTTCTTTATATATATGAAACCAGAAACTTTGGGGTGGGGGTAATAGTGTTCACCTTATTTGCTTTTTAAGGACCAGAGGAGAGTAAGTTTTCTGTACCAAATGTCAGGACATAAACGCTGATAAGAAGTCATATACATTATTACTCTATGTATAAAATGAGTCTCGGACTTAAGGTCGGACGATACGTTTCTCAGACATCTGTTTTGTATATCTTCATAATATATAAAAAATATTTAAATCTATTATTACCTTTTGATTTTTAAACTGGTTTCTAATTGTCTTTAGAAATTTACAACTCTAAAATTCTTTATTTTGGCAATTTAATTTATTTCCAAAAAGATTATGTAGGCAAAACCATCCTCTGGTATCTTGCACAAAAGTCTGGTAAGGTACTTCAATTTATTGTGAATAAAGTTGTAATAGTAGCATTACTTCATTTACAAAATCCAAAAAAATATATCTTATTTACAAATGTAGGAACATACCGTCTGTCCTCAAAGTGTTCTTTTGCATTTTAAAAAAGACAACATAAAAATTTGCAGATCTTTTTTTAAATATCCCAGTTTGATCCAAAAGTTTCCCTTGAACCAAAAATTCTGTTTTCAGGTCTCTCTCTCTGATTCCAATTCTATCTGATTCCGTCCACTTACCCTTAACGCCTCTTCGGAGAGGATACGAAAACGTGATAGAAACTGACAAATCATACATCAATATCACCGAAGGGATGTGGTTTTCAAAAACTATTTTATTACTTCTTTTCTAGAGGGCATTCGTAGAATAAAGAAAGGAATGAGCAGACACTTGAATTAGCCTTCGTAAGTGCACTTTATGACATAGGCGTACTCAAGAAATCAATAAAACTGAAATCATTTGTAAAATACTAGTAAACTTTATTGTCCTGAAATCTCCTTTAAGCAATTTTATAATGAACATGTTGCTAAAAATTTGTTTGGCTGATTAAGATTTGTACCTGATTCTTTGTCACCTATACTGCTAGTTCCTAAACAATATCTCCTCGTAAGAAAGTTATATGTTATAATTGATTTATTGTATTTTTTACGTCCCATTCAAGATTTTTTCAATCATTTAGAGACGTCTGTGAAAATTAAAGAATCGCCCTTATTTGGATTTTAGATATCATCTGTTAATATTGAATCATACTAAGTGATTTATATGAGGAGAAATGATATGTATTCATTGGTTTATGACATTGTTTAGAGCTTATTTAAATATTTTAAAATAGATTTGCACTTAAGCATACATAAAGTTTTATTAACCATGCTTGATTTATGGAACGCCAAATTTGCTTCAATGAAATATGTTGAGATGACGAACAGTATTCGAACTCAAAAGTCCAATAAACATTACAAAAGAGGAGCGGAGCAAATACGGGCCTCAAAAACATCAGAGATGGGATCAGGTGCCTTGGAGGAGTGAGCATCCCCTACCGACCGGTCACATCCGCCATGAACTACTTGTCATGATCGGGAAAAAGCAGAAAAATGCGTCAACAACTCTGAGTGTTACATGTAATAATGGTCTAACAATCAATATGAAAAAAAATCAGACAGCATTTCACTTAATGATAAATCTTATTTGCTGACAAGATCATTGTATCGACCAAAGAACTTACAAAATGATGACCTTAAACGAGACTGCTGGTATTCTTGTTTCATCAACTGGTTTGTCAATAACTTGCCTTGTTTAAGAAACTGTTCATACGTAGAACATGCTCTTCCTTATCGAATCAACTGAAATATATAAACTCCTTATGCAGGTGATGAAGGTATATTGCTGTATAAATAAGGGAAGTTGACGATTGAAAAGTTAACGCCACCACATTTAACACGAAACTTGGGTTAGGTTACCATTTTACTTTTTCAAGTAAACTATTCAAATATGAGACATGCAGATGTATCAGACTCTGTGGTAGCTTTTATTTCAGGCTCACCGGGATATATCTTATCAACATAAGAATGGCAAAAAATAAATAAATAAATAAATAAATAACACAAATATCTAAATGTCTAGTTGAAGGCCACAGCAAGTGCTTTCTTCTTTTCAGATATAAGCTTATGAACAAATTCTGCTTCATATGAATACAAAAATTGGTCTGCTAATAATGGGGCGCAATTAGTACACATGGGAATTCCCATTAATATTTGGAAGACCAGGGGTCCGTTTTACAAATGCAAATTCTTCATTAATTAAAAAAAACACTAATTAAACACAACTTACGACTAAGACCAAAAACTAATATTGATTGTAAAATTTTGTAAAATGATGATTCTGTTTGAAACTGCTATCATGAAAATATCTTGTTAAATTCTTTTACAAAAGATTAAAATAAAATTCAAATCATATAAAAGAGAAAGTTATGAGCATAATTAAATTTTGGAATAAGTTCTTTTGTAAAAAATGTCTCCAAAAACTATACAGAAATATATTTTCAATCAGAAATTCAAGCATCTTTCTAATATCAACACTAGAGTACTTGTGTGTACAATCAGAATGATTTTTGACAAAATGATTTTGCATTTTATATATAATATATTAAGAGGTAATTGGTTTAAAAGGTCATATTTTTTTCTTTCCTTCTCATTTTAAAACAATTTGAAACAGAAATGGCAAACTGAGTTTGAAATCAAGCGGGGACTATATTTTACTGCGGAATGGCGGCGTATGGAGATAATTCCTTTTCTGCTTCTCAAAACTACTAATGGATTTGGTATCAAATGTTGAACAATTAAACGAACTCAAATTATTTAGTTATTGATTAAAGTTTTAAAAATATATATTAAATGAATTTAATTTTTTCAACAAATTACTTGAAAGTATCGAATCTGAGAACAGATTTGAGCAATAAAATCAGTAAAAGGCGTTTTTATTTTTCTAAGTGGGCAAAACTATATTTCTTCAGCATCATTTTGTATCTTTATATGACTACAATACGTAAGTGGAGATAAGTAAAAATTAAATATACTAAGCATATTAAAAAACTAATATTGCCTAAAAAACTAAGAAAAATAAAGGATTAAATTCAGATTAGTCAATATCTATTTCTGTTAATCTGATAAGATGATAAATAAGAGTTTTTTTTTAAATTTATTTTTATTTTTATTTTGCTTAATGTCAATGAAAAATATAATGAAAATGACCTTGACCTGGCCTTGCTTCTAAAATACTAAAAATACAAAAACAGACTTTAAAAAACACTGACCTAGATTTTGTTTGTAATTTGTTGAGCAATTCATTTCTCAATTTCCATTGACTGAAATGCCTTATAGCCAGAGATAGATTTCATTCATAACTGAATTCACTAGCAATTAAATGTGCATCACTGCTCTGGTAATGAAGTTACATGCAGTCAGTTTTTTAGAGCCACTGTTACAACTTAATTAAACTTTTCACGCAAGGCAATTCATCATCATTCTCCATAATAGAGGATATTTTGAATCATTGCTCAATATTTCCGGCATTTTGCTGTTGCACAGTGCATCCCTTAAAACTTTTGTGGACTTAAAACATTGCCAAAAAAATAATAAAAGTTTTATTAAGTAATTTATTTGTTGGATTTGATTAGTCGACAGACGCATGACTTTGTCAACGTCTCCAGAAAATTATTCTAGTGCCCAGTCAAGAATTTCTCAAGTAAATTTGTTGTAGGAAGAACTGAATTCTGGTAAAATGATATGTAATTTCTTCTGTAACATTTCATATTTTTTCCCTTTTCACTCTAAATTCTCATTGCTCCAAGAAGTGTATAATTTTTAGTTTTAATGACGTAGCAAGTTAACTACTAGTATTTAATTATCTACATATACTGAAAAAGCATTACAAGGGTAGGTATGTGATAATTTAAATTCAACTCCCAACAAGCTAATTCGGAGAATTTTGGTTCGCACTTTTGGGATACTAGTATGAATGAAATATATGGAGATAACGAACATTATTTTATATGTCTGTATGTATACGTGCACTTTAAATAAAGCATCCCTTCAGAGAAATAAACTGTGTCAACATGCAATCCAAGTTAAAAGGCAGGGAAACCCAAAGGCACAGATAATATCTGTCAATTAATTGATAATCACGAAAGTCATGCAAGGTATAGAGCTGATTAAATAAAAAGGGAATATTGGCTGCCATCCGGAGGACGGGTATTTCCGTCCCTCCTCAGAGAAATTCTGTGTAGGCTTCAAATTTCCACACCCCCGGTTTTTGTCGGTATCTGCATACAACAGACCAATGATAAAACATGACGAAACTGGACTTTTCCTAGCATATGTACTTTTTTAGGGTTTAAAAATCAATCATGCATTTGTTATGAGTTGAGATTGTGATATAATACATTGTATTGTACAACACAAAAAATGCTCAATATCAAGCCAGCTCAGAATGTTATCCTAAAGTGCGTGAAGGACTGGTCACATGTTGTAAAAATCTCAATTTTATAAAAAGAAATGTTATTTACGTCCTTGTTTAATAAATATTGTATACAGTATCTATGGCAAGCCCTTTTGCTATTTATTCGGAAAAATAAAATCTATCTAAAAATTACAGTGATATCTCTCATTTTAGAGAGATATCTCTTGAAAAATAGAGATATCTCTCATTTTTAATAGATATCTCTCATTTTTAATAGATATCTCTTTGAGAAAGAGATATCTCTTGAACTTAGAGAGATATCTCATATATTTAGAGAGATATCTCTTTTTATTAGAGAGATATCTCTTCCACTTGAAAAGATATATCTTTCTCCTTGAGAGATATCTCTTTCGTGAAAAGAGATATCTCTAAATGTTAGAGATATCTCTTTCATCTAGAGAGATATCTCTTTCACTTTTGGAGATATCTTTCCAAGTTAAAGAGATATCTCTTAAAATAAAAGAGATATCTCTTTAAGTTTATCTTAAGAGATATCTCTTAAAGTGAAAGAGATATCTTTCAAAAGTGTCTATAAGAGATATCTCTCAAGCAAAAAGAGATATCTTCTTATTGCAAAGAGATATTTTTCTTCATTACTTTTATTTAAATTCCATTTAAAATGACTTCTCCCTTTACCGGAAGTAAGCTTTTTATTCACGAAAGTACATTAAAGTATTTTTAAATTCGACATATTCATGATATTCTACATTATAGCTTTACTAGACATCACAAGTAATTCAGTTTTGTCCAGATTTCAAATTAGAAATAGTTGATTATTTCATAAGATGAGAAAATTCGGTCCATTGCATTTGAGATTATATATATGCTTACTTTCGTTTTCCTGAATATTAAACTTTTAGCATTTTTATCAACGAAGTTGCCATTATTATTTGTTGTTTCGAGTAAGGGATATAGCATTTTTGTCTACACAGTACATATATTATTCTGGGTAATTGCTTGCTCAGTCTTTTTTCTTATAACATTTGAGAGACTTTACTTTCTATTTTAAGGATCACTGGAAAAGAGATATCTCTTTCATTAAATTTCATTTCAGTAGCTCATAAATATATCTCTTTTTGAAAATCTAAAGAGATAGCTCTCTAACTAAGAAAGATATCTCTTTTAACCTTGTTAAAGAGATAAATCTCTCAAACTTTAAGAGATATCTCTCTCGCTTAAAGAGATAGGATAGATATCTCTCTGAGTTAAAGAGATATCTCTCTTACAAAAAGAGATATCTCTCTAAGGTATGAAAATATCTCTTTAAGTCAAAGAGATATCTCTATAAGCTAAAGAGATATCTCTGTTATTGAAAGAAAATTTTTATTTCACGAATAAATAGTAAAAGAGCTTGCCATAAGTATCCGTTTAAGCATACTTTCACAGAAATTTAAAGTTGAAAATCAAATACGACGATACGCATATTTTCATTCGGTGCAATACCGCTGTGAGATCATAGTCAGTAAAGAAAATATTTGAAACGGATACAGCTCCGCGCAATTTTTAAGCTCACGTGGTTTTTCACGCACAAATTGAGGTCACATATTTGTAATAAATTAACATTATCGAACTTCAGTACGATATGACATAGGCTTAAGTTATATTACAAATATAATGTCAAGTATAAATGTCCTTTAGAATTATTATCTCAAGTTTCCAAAATGGATTTTTTAATTGGGAATTTTATCAATAAATGGTACGATGTTACTACTATACAAGTCTACCCTAGGTTTATACAGATTTTCTAAAACGAACTTTCTTTGATAACATTTAGTTTGAATTTTAATTTTTTCTTCTTAAAGGTGAGTATTTTTAAGAAATCTTCGCTCATTTACCATACTCCTCTTGGTATTGTCGAAATGTAGTGCCGAAAAGGGATAACACTGCAGAAAGAAACCATACTTAAGGGTAGAATATTGAAGTATTGTTTATTTTTTTAATTGTAAATTCTTTCTAAGAAAAGGAAAATTCTTCTGCATTTACGGTTTGAAACGTTAAAATTTTGCAGTGGGATGGATCTTAAAAAATACCTTATTACATATTTGAAAAAGATTTTAAAGAAGAATGTACAGAAAATATAAATATAGTAGCTGTAAAAAATACTGCTTTCCTTATAGCAAGAAACCATAAAAATACATATAAAGCAGTATATCAAACAAATGATATATATGTGAATTATGTTTTAGTAAGTGAAATAAAACACAAATAATGTAAACAATTACTTTAAAATATATTTTGTTGCCCCGATATAAAATATTATACAGTTATTGACTGGGTATGAAGGCAACATATGATTTGTTGGACCTGAAGGTGAAAATGTTGCCCGAGGCCGCACAGAAAATATAAATATAGTAGCTGTTTTGTACTTTGTCACTTAAGTGATCAATTTAATCAATACACGCTATATTATCAATTATTTTATATGGAAAAGTATGGTTTCTTCAGTAAATATAAAACATCAACTGAGAAAGCTTTCAAACAGAACGGATAAAAAGATGGCTGCGATGATTAATTACTTGACGTAACAGAACAGTGCGGTCTAACAATTCATAAAAATCTTTTTATAAATAATGAATATATAGAGTGATATTTATAAGGGTATAACAATATACAGTTAGTGGTGGTTATTATTTCAGACAAGAGTATATCAAAGTCATACCAACTGATATATATGTGAATTATTTTATCAATACACGCTATACTATCAATTATTTTATATGGGAAATTAAGTAAATATGAAATAAAACAAAATCATTATGTATATCACAAAAATTACTTTAACAATATATTTTGCTATTTTGCCGCCGATATTGAACGATGATATAAAATATTACATTTTAAACGTAATAAACATTTCTTTTGTTGGACTTTTTATTAGTAAGAAATATATAGAAGGATATTTATAAGGGTATTACAATACATTTTAAACAACTTGACGTTAATTTGTGCAAAAGTGCGTGGAGCTGTATAAAAATTACAGATGAAATGTAAAATGGACTGTAAGTTAAATTTATAATCATTAAAATGACTTTTAGGCATGCAAGCTCTTAAACAGGATTTCATTACTGAGATACAAATAGTAAATTTTCTTTCGGGTGGAAGGGTTTTCTTCTTGTCAGTGAGCAATAGCGCCATACATTTTGGTTAACTTTTCCCGAGTACAATGCTACTGGGTACTGCTTAAAAAGTTGAACAACATATTTGATATATGTTTTACTCGAGAAATGTAAATCTTTGCGTTACTATCTATTTTATTGTAATTTTGATGTTTTTCTTATTCTAACACAGTGAATAGTGTCCTAACAGGTACATGTCTGCCCAAAATCCTTCATCTATATCATGTCTTAGTTTCTGTCCATTTAATCAGGAAAGTAGTAGTAGTCTGGACAGTTGTGATGATTTGAGTGTGGATGAGTTAAAGAATTGAAGTTGTAATTTGGATGAAGTTAAAGATTCAAAACAAGTCTTTTTTGTGCAATTTTTCAAATTGCTTAAAAAAGCTGAAATCTTCAGAGATCTCCAACAAAACAAACAACAATCAGTTAAAATAGTGAATGTTTGAGTTTCTTTGGTTTATAAAATAGGAAAGTTGAGCCATGTGTATTTCAAATCTGTTTGAATCTGTTTGTGCCCTCGGAAGGAAGAAAAGGTGAAGAGTAAACATTTCAAATTTTTTGCACTATGAGTGGAATATTTTTTCTGACTTTAGTGTCAGCTATGAAGTTTTTAAAGATCAGGTCTTCCGACAATCTTTTGGAATTCACATTAAAATTGCCCCCTGTTTTAGCGGACATAGTTTTGCTTTCATCTGAAGTAGACTTTGGTTTAACTCGACATCTATATATACTGACAACGTATTATCAATTTTAAAACAATAATTCCTATCCTCTATAGCAAGTGATTCCATTTTGGAAGTTTTTAAAGGTCTTGCACTGCTCCCGGTTGTTATTGTTTCAATTGACTTTTGATCGAGCTTGATTACTGTTCGTTGTCTCAATATTTTAGTTGTAGATTCTAACGGCAGTCAAGCAACTTCAATATTTCAATATATTTATTATTGTCTAGTGAGCTTGATCCTGTCTCCATGATTATATCATTAACGCATTTATTCTTTTCTTCATCTGTTAGTACAAACTATCAGGGTTTTCAGATACGTAGAGAGATAGTGTTGATTGAAAGCAGCATTAGAGATGTAATATGTATATTATGCATGTTACAAACTACTGTAATGTTTTGGCTCTTTTTACTCGACTTCTCCGAATGATATAATTCAGTCAACAAATTAATATAATTATTAAGAACAAACACCATTTTTTAGCCCTGTCAAAAAATAACACTCTTTCAAAGGTCATTTTTCGTATACAATATTCATACTGTCGTTCCTTTACAAATGTTTCTAATTATACACATTGAAATGAATCCTGTAGTCTTAAGGGACCTTATGTAAAAATCTGAAATAATTACTATAGAAAACAATGTCAATTTAGCACTAAAGGGAAATATCATGCTAAATTTTAGGATTATGTTTGCTGCGAGAAGAGGCATTGGTTTCCAATGATCAAATCACATTGCGGTTGACACGTAAAAGTACCGGAAGTTCAAAAGAAGGAAATTACCAAAGTAAAACCTTGTTTTAAAAGGCATGAAATCAATTTATCATCGAAGGGATCAAAGACAGTGCATCAATAAAAAAAAAAAGGCAAGGTCACGTGATCGATGTCCGAGAAACAGTGACAGATGATCGACAGTAATGTTCGCATTGGAATCTCGATACTGTTTATCAATGATTGATTAGATAATACATAACTCAATTTCATTTCCCTTAACACTTTCTGAAATTCATGTACCGTTCTTTCCTTTAGTTGTAATCACTAGACCTGCGACCAATCTAATGCTTATAATAAGGCGTTCATGACTCTTAACATGACATCATGCCATTTTTCTTCATCATTTCTAACTTCTCTTCGATGTCTAAGTATCACGAACCCAATTCACCTACAGTAACTGAACTGCAGAGGCTAAATTTTTACCCATGTTTTCATTTTAGTTAAAATAAATGGATCACAATTTAATTTAACTAAAATGAAAGACATTTCTGATCACACAGGAGGATCACATCCGCTGTGATCTTCCTGTATGAATCAGGTTAACGAAATAATCACTCTAATAAAAATGAAGGAAAATAATTGAAAACAGTTTTAAAAAGTAAGTGAAAAAAGAACCGACCCATCAATGAGCTGTATTAGCAAATATCATTATAAAGACCATTGACTTTGCAAAACCCTGGTCTTTAACCCTCTTAACATCAGCTGTTTTTCCTAAGCCTGGAAGGGTGAGTTACTCATAGAAGTAATGCATTTGCAATTTGCAATCTACCTTCATCACCTGCATACGGGGTTTATATCTCTCAGTTGATTCAGAACCCCAAAAAGATGCTCAACTTAATATGAACAATTTTTAAACGTGGTTAGCAAACAAACTGATGAAACAAGAATATCAGCAGTTTCTTTTAAAGTATTCATTTCGTTTGTTCTATATTCGATGCAACGACCTTGTCAGCAAATACAATTTAACATTAGGTCAAATGCTGACTGACATTTTCATACTATTTTTTAGGCCATTATATACATTATATTGTTAGTCCATTATATACACACTGAATTGACGACGGATTTTCCATGACAAGAAGAATACGGCGGTGAGACCGGTCGGCAGGGGATGTTAACTCCTCCATGACACCTGGTCCACCTCTGATGTTCTAGAGGTTCGTGTTTGCTCTGCTCCTATTTTGTATTGTTAAATAGACTTTTGAGCTTCAAAACTATATCCATATATGTTTCAATGCTCTAGAGTTAGAGGTTGATTCTTATGTCACAAATTCGAAGTGTGAAGAACGATACTTCCGATAAAAACCGTATAAATCCAGTAAGTATATATATAACAGATATTTTGCCTGAAAAGATATAAGATGTGTTTGTTGGAAAGAAATATCCGTTGTAAAATGAAGATTATTTCTCAAAGTGATATTCATATATATAACAGAAAAAAGATGGATGTGTTTGTTGGAGATTGTTCTCCTTTATAAAAACGTATTTTGTGGGAAAAAGAGATATTTCTTGTAAGAAAAGATTATTTTATATGAGAAAAGGTATTGTTGAAATTAACTCTGTTTGAGACTTTTTTAGTCCGAGAAATCTTTTTAAATTAGTGATTATAAATTCTTGTCATACTAGTGAAAATAATATTATAAAATTGTCTATATTCTTGATTTTCGAAATTTTTATTAAAAAAATGATTTATTCCGTACGGTTTATTCTTATAATGATAATAAAAAAATTCTAATTACATAGAAATTGTTAACGTACATATAAAAACTGCTGAAAAATTCCTAGGGAATTGAACTATTGAATAGCAACATTTGTTATAGACATATTTTTCTGTAGAATAGATAACTTTTTACATGAAAAAATGTCCTTTGTGTTTCCGACTCTTTATTCTGATGTCACCACTGTCTCGGATGGGGAAATATAAATGGATAAACTAAGATTTTTTTATGATCAAAATAGTTTATTGAAAAGACTATTTCAAAGATAATTAGAACTGTTACAACATAATTTAGGGTCTTATTGTGATAATATACCTCCAATAAAGATCTAAAACTTTTATGGCATCTTCGTAATTACGAACAAAATCATATAGAATTTTTATGCTTTCCTTTCTGCAAAGACACGAAGTAATTCCAAAACTTTATTAGACTCTCTAGAACGGGCAGAATAAATAAGGCTATATAAAGCCTTGGCATTTAAACCTATTTAAGTTATTTCTTATTAAAGCAAAAAAACTTCTAAACCACGGCATTTCCTTTCAGACAATATTACGCTGAACACAGGAGAAAAATATATAATGATTATGGCACTTATTAGACGATCCTAGTGCACAACCTTTGTTAACTGTGTTACATATATGTAACATATATATATGAAATGTAATAAAAACGAACAATGATCATTGTAAATTGTTCATTTAAACAATAAAAATTATGAGCAGAGATAACTCAGACTTCTGGAAAAAGAGAGAGGTCGGATCAGATGCCTCAGAGGAATAAACGCTCCCTGTTGACCGGCTATATTATTCTTGTCATAAGAAGAGTAAAAATAATTGTTTAATAATTTGTGTGTAAGATGTACATAAGATAACATTCTATGATGGTAACACAAAAGAAACTCTGGTCGATACAATGACTTTGTCAGCATACATACTGAATTGTCGACGGAATTTTCTGTTATTTCAAAGTCATGGCAAGGGTCGCACGGCGGGTGTGACCGGTCGGCAGGGATGCTCACTCCTCCATAGCACCTGATCCCACCTCAGATATTTTAGGTCCGTGTTTAATCTGCTCCAAATTTGTATTTTTAATGGACTTTTGAGATTAGATACTGTTCGTTATCTCCATATATTTCATTCAAAAGAAATATCCAGAGTTTTTTTCTTTTTCGTTTGAGGAAAGGTGTGATTGGAGCCGAGGGAGATACTGTTGCGTGGCGGATGAATATCTTTGAAGCAATATGAGCTGCAATTTTGATATCATCTGATGCAAAATTGTAATTTTAACTATTTCAATGACAGAGAAAAGAAACATTTATAAACTTCTATTGTTCTTATTTGTAATAAAAGAACTTTTATAGGCTATAAATTATGTAAAATTACATTATTGTCGTCCTGTACAATATTGTTTTTTTAAATAGTACTAAATATTGGAGTATACAGAAGTCATTCTTTTGAAACAATTTAATACTTAACTGTTGTCTAATTGATCATAAAGATTTAAATTACTTTCAAATTTATCATAATAACACATTTTAATAGCAAAATATAATTCACAAAAATCCAGGTTATATTGCTTTAGAGCAACCATACTTATTTTTAATTCGTGGCATTTGTACCTACCTCTTTAAATCAATTGTAATATCTTCAAAGGAATAAAAGGTATTTTTGAATTAAACCTATCTGAAATTAATTTTATGATAAGTATAATTGATTTGAAGATAGGTACAACTGATTTGAAGATAGGTATACATATCTCAAGTTTTTGGTTTTTGGTTTTTTTGGTTTTTATTTTTTTTTTAATACAATTTTGTTTGTATCATATGTCCTTAAGTCCTTCATATATTTTCCCAGAGTTTACCATATACAATAAACAAATATGTATGTAAATAATTACAAGCCCATAAGATCTTCATCGTTACTAAAATAGTTACATTCATCTAAAAGGGTCGTAGTTAGTTCCAGCTACATCTCATTGCAGGTTGGATTTGTTCAAATATTGCAATAATATCGACATTGAAATAAACTGTTATGTTATTTGATACGTGCAATTAATTGCATTTTTCTGTTGATATAATATAAGTTTTTAACTTACATCTGTATATGTTCAGTTTTTGTTGTATTTGGGTGTACATCTCTTTGGCTCCTTATAAATGACAACCATGACGTTTGTTTTAATTCAAAACATTTCGTATAAACTATCTTGGATATATAGTGTGCAATACATAACGGTTTAATTTAAATTGAAAAGATCAAATATCACGTTTTACAGTAAATACGATGCAGAGGTGTCTGAGAGAGAATGAAAATAGACTGCATTTACAAAAAAAGGTTAAAACAGGACAACTGATCTGTAATATCCACGGAGAAAAAAATTAATCGCGCAACACATTAGATTGTGTTCTCGACACAATATTAATAAAATGAATGTTATCCGATAACAAACCAGTTGTTTAGTTGTAAAATAAGGTATCAACTGTGATTAAAGAAATATAACCGATTCCGTGCAGGGACGTTATTATGTAAATAACCACATCGTTACAGATTTTGTAGTCCGTATCGTCATAAAGGACAAATCAATGCATCAAAAAATATTAGTCGAATAATACTATTAAACAATTTCTGATCAATACATGAGTGTTTTTTCTTCAAAAACACATTTTTTTTCTTTTTAATTTATCTTCAACCATAAAGGGTAAATAAGAACAGTTTACTCTGAGGCTAAATATTATGAACCAATTAACTTCTGCGAGACGCCAGAAAATAGGAATGTTTCAAAACAGCGTGTCTTGTCATCCAGCAAGTGCCCACAATATCATTCTGTCATCGTTTTCCAGCGTCACAAACATTTATTCTGAAAGAAAGAGGCGAAGATTAAAAGATGTCTTGCAAATTTTAATTGATGTTAGCAATATTTCAAAAAATTGCGTTTTAATTTTTAAAAAGCATAAACATTCGGTTTGATTTTCAGCAAAGTATGCGCTTTAGCCACTCCATTGACCAATACCAGAAGATAAAAGATTTCTACGTCTGGATTTTATTATAGAAATTTATTTTTAATTAGTAAAGATCGGTAAAAAGTTCTTTCAAGATGGAAACATTGTCAGGCATCTTATTGCAGATTTTATTCGAAATAAAAAAAATCAGAAAGGATAGAAGTCGACATTGCAATGAAGATGAAATTGTTCCAGAAATTGGAATACTTATTTTTAAATTTCTCCAATATATAAGACAATTAAGACTTTGATTTAACAGCATGACCGTCTCTCCTCAAGGTCTATTCTATTTTGGAATGTACTTCGAATAAAATATATGGATATAACGAATAGTATTCAAGATCATCAAAAGTCCGTTAAACAATACAAACTTTGGAGCAGAGCAAACACGGACCTCTAAAATATCAGAAGTGGGATCAAGTGCCATGTAGGTTTAACAAATATATGAAAAACGCCAGGCAGAATTTGACGTAATGATAGAGTGTATTTGCTGACCAACAAGTCACATCCGCCGTGTGCTCCTTGTCATGATCGTTTTTAATAGGAAAAAATGGATTCACATAAAATCCGTTTTGAACATTGAAAACAATTAAAACATCCAACAAAGATATATCCAGAAAAAAAATTTAAAAAAATATGTGAATAATGGTTTAAAACAAATATATAAAAAAGCTGATTACATTCGGTAAAGATACTTAATACTAACTACAATATAAGTAATGTGAGGGATAAATTGTAAGCTTAATGAACAGTAATAAATTTTAGAAAAATGTAAAATCCAAAAATTTTATCTAGCTTAATAGCTTAAAAAAAGAGTTTGCAAAACCTTATGCAAAAATTGAGATAAAGATATAAACCTATGACGGAAAAATCTCCATAAAACAATACAAATTCAGTGTATAAATAATGGCCTAACAATTAGAAATATGAAAAAACGTATAAATAATGCCCTAACAAGTATTTGAAAAACTCAATGACTCAATGATAAATTGTATCTGCTGAAAAGGTCATAGAAATGATGACCTTAAACGAGACTGCTGATATTCTTGTTTCATCAACTTGTTTATCAACAATTTACCTCGTTGTAGAAATTGTTCATACGTGGAGCATGCTCTTGCGTATCTAATCAACTGAGATATGTAAACTCCGTATGCAGGTGATGAAGGCATATTGCTGCATAAGTATGGGAAGTTGACGATAGAAAAGTTAAAGTCATCACGTTTATCATAGAGCTTGGTTACTAGATACCATTAACGTCTTTTTCAGTTAACATATCTAAATATAAAACAGATGTGTTTGACTCTGTGGTAACTTTTATCCTCAAAATCATATGCCAGTTTTAAATAATTTTAATATTCCACAGAGCCAAAATAAATTTGAATTACCCTATATATATATTAGATCCCGAAACTTCATTAAAAATCCTTACAAGCAAAGATACATAGAGGGTTCAACCAAGCCTCTTTCGTTACTCCTCACTAAGATACTGACAGTTGTGAAGGAAAAACTTCAAGAGTTCTGTGCAACAATATATTTAAGAAGTGGTGTGAATCAGATGTGGATACTCAAAAATTCCAAAGAACTTTTCGACAATTTGAAAACAAGATTTTACCGAAATCAACAGCTTAAAAACTTAATTACGACTTTTCGACTTTATACACAGCCATTCCCCACGATAAATCAAAGTCCAGGCTTTTTGATATCATTGACAGCTGCTTTTTCAATAAAAATGGAACTTGTAAATTTACTTTCCTGTTCGTTAGCCATTTGCAAAATTATTTTGTTAAAACACATTCTGATTGCACACAGTACTCTGAAGCTGACATCAAAGAGATGCTTGAGTTTCTGATTGACAATATCTATGTGGTTTTTGGAGACCAGGTATTCCAACAATTTATTGAATTGCGCTCCGTTATTAGCAGATCTAGTTTTATATTCATATGAAGCAGAATCTATGCAAAATCTTATGTGTGAAAAGAAGAAAACACTTGCTGTGGCCTTCAACTCGACATTTAGATATATGGACGACGTATTGTCAATTAACAATGGTAATTTCCATACCTACGTCGATACGATATATCCTGTTGAGCTTGAGATAAAAGATACCACAGAGTCTGACACATCTGTTTCATACTTGGATATTTTACTTAAAAAGACGTTAATGGTCATCTAACAACCAAGCTCTATGATAAACGTAATGACTTTAACTTTTCTATCGTCACCTTCCCTTACTTATGCAGCAACATACCTTCATTACATGCATACGGAGTATATATATCTCAGTTGATTCGATACGCAACAGCATGCTCGACGTATGAACAATTTCTAAAACGGGGAAAATTATTGACAAACAAGTTGATGAAACAATAATATCAACAGTCTTGTTTAAAGTCATCATTTCGTAAGTTCTATGGTAGATAAATTGACCTTGTCAACAAATACAATTTATCATTGAGTCAAATGATGACTGAGTTTTTCATACTAATTGTTATTCCATTATTTATACACTGAATTGACGACGGATTTTTCCGTGATTTCCCGATCATGACAAGGAGCACACGGCGGGTGTGACTGGTCAGCAGAGGATGCTCACTCCTTCATGGCACCTGATCCCACCTCTGATGTTTCGGAGGTCCGTGTTTGCTCTGCTCCTATTTTGTATTGTTTTATGGACTTTGAGATTGAATACTGTTCGTTATCGCCATATCTTCATCCAAGTATCGATTCTTTGACATCATAGACAGCTTTTTCAATAAAAATGGAATTTGTAGTAAACTTACCCCATCTACAAAATCATTTGTCCAAAAAAAAATTCTGATACTACACAAAAGTACTCCAAAGATGATATTAAAAAGATGCTCGAGTTTCTTATTGATTGTCTCTATGTACTGGTAGACTGACTAAGTCTTAGTTTGGTATGATCCGTCGACAAGGGGGTTACTTCACTATGGCACCTGATCCCCCATGCTTTAGGCGGGTCTGTATTTGGTCTTCCCTAAATCTATTTGTTCCAATTAACGTTTGGGCTTGATTACTATTCGTTATCCTTGTATTTTATACTAGCATAGATTTACTGTGTTTAAAAATATTCACACTTGTACCTCTTTGAGTGTATCTGCTATGAATTATAAATTTATCTCTTTTCTTTTTAAATTCCTTCTTTCTATCCTTAATTTTCCGTGTATGCCCCACTTTTTACGGAGGTGACTCTGTCATTTTTTATACTGGTCGACGTTCTTTTGCTTTCATCATACAAGACTCCTTTGTTTTCTTTTAATTTTCATGGTGTCATTATGTTGCCCTTTTAAAGATAAATTTAGTTTCACAGAATTATAACAGAAAAAGAACAATTATTTTTTTACCATTAAAAAACATATTGGCATCGCATGTCGTAGAAAGCTATTTTTGTTTGTAGAGGTTGTTGTCAACGGAGGCGTATGTTTATGTGTTTCTTGCATTTTAAGCAAGAACTGGCGTTATTACATGCACTTTATGAATTAATTTACAACAGATTTAGAGGAGAGATATCCGAAATGAAAGCGATTCATTGACATCTTTCCTTTTTCAAAATTTGTATGAGAAGAATTCAAGGAAAATAATTAGATCAGATAACAGAAACAATGTATTGTTCTACTGATATTGTTCTTAACTTCATCACTTAACCGAAATCTTTGTCTGCCTGTAAGGTACATCAAAGCTTAAAGTATAACAAAATAACAGACTGTGTTTTGCTCTTCGATGCATGTTGGTTATTTTTGGAAAGGTACGTTTTCCTGATATAACAGATATATCATGTTTTCCGTAACAGTTTAATGTAGCTGTACTTTCAGTTAACATAAATCGATCTTAAGCCAGATTAAAACTCCAAATATGGGGTCTAGGCTAATCATGTCACTCTGAATACTTCACAAAGTGCAAACAAATGTCACATCTCTATCACATTGTTCTTTCTGTACTTATGGAAGAATTACGCTTATATAGTGCTTAAACTACCAGTAATTAAATTTGAAAAAAATCTTTTCTATGGTTTTATAATTGTTCCAGACATTGCTATTCTAAAATCCAGTTACATAGAATAAAACACACTTACATGTACATATAGTTAAGTTACCCAGTATGCGTAGTGAAACTGGAGGGAACTATAAATTTCCCCTAAAGTCTGTTCCTATGTTTTTTCGTCAAACTCACTTCCTGCCTTTTTCCATACACATTTGCAGATATCTGTTTTTATGTGTCTTGATCTCCTCTGTGGAATTTTATTGTTTGCAAATGAACAATAAACTGTATTTATAGAATGAAAATTTCTTTCAAAAAAATCAGAAATTACATTTTTGTGCACGTTGTTAATATCTTTTGAATAAAAAAAATCACCTTTATCAAATAGCTGATATATTGATTGTCCCAGGAAAAATAGCTTTTTTGTCTGATTACGGACTTTACGACAGTCAATCATAATGATGGATAATGAAAACAATCTCTGTTTGTTAAGGAAACAGCAGGATGTCGAATCATAAACACCAATATTTTAAAATAAACAGATAGGTCCAACCCAAAGGCCCCAAAACAGAACATTTATCGTAATTATTTCTGCTCTTTCTTTCAAAAACAGTTCAACTGCAGGCATTTACAGCCTTCAACCGACCGGAAGAGCTTACTAGAATGACGAACAAATCTTTTCTAGGAGTGTTCTGAAAGAGCAAAAGAAACATACATCACGCCGTTATTATCAGTTATCATTATACATTATTGATCTTTCACGGGAAGTCAGAGAAATTTGAAATTTTTACATCAGGAACACACAATGTATATAATATTGACTTATCGATGAACACAACGGCGCTCTCTTCATTTTTTCTTTGAGTGGCGATAGTGTCTTTTTTCAATGGTAAAATCTCGCAAGAACTGGCAAATCATTGGCATATCGAGTCAATCATGAATGAGCGGCGTTTCTTGTCAATTTCTTTGATGAAAACTAAGAAATAAGTTAATAAAGTTCGTTGTGTCTTAACAAAAAACGATTTTTGCAAAGTTCTCAGTTACTAAAAATCTTTGAGTGCATTTTCTTGGAAAAGAAAACCTAGTTAAGACGATTTTTCGTCCTGTTGGGTGTGTGAGTGGGTAGGAGTAACCTTCCTGATGGTCAGTTGTCCTATTCAGGCAAAAGTATTCTGAGACTTAATACCTCTAAATCGAGCATACGATTTTTAGCCTTGAGGTGCCAACCATTTCTTTTAATCTAGACTTTCATCTAAGTTGAACAATCTGAAAGCTGGTTTGATTTACGTTAATTAAGTATCGTCAAAACACTTAATGACGGGACATAATACCTTGATGTCACAAAGAGAAAGACCGAGTCTAGAATTGACAGTGGTTGCTACCCGCTGATGGCCATTATTTTCCGATAACTGACGGCGTGTAGGAGGAGAACGTATCCTACTCCACGATACGATCCAACAGAAACTTGTTTTTACAAACTTGGAATCGAGATGCACGAGACGTGAATTGGGATATTTTGTTCGCCTTTTGTTTTAATTTGTGGAATTTATACATTTTCTTATCTGAAGAGGAAACAAAGGTAGTATGTTATATAATCATTTGTTTTAACGTGAATTATTTTGAAAATATGTTTTTATTAATTATAGTTATACGATGGGACAATTTCTCTTTGATTCAAAACAAATCAAGAAAAAAGCACTTGCATAAATGTTGTTGTTTTTTAAAAAAATATATAATTTACTGTTTTAAATACAAGTAAAATATGATTTGAATATGAAATTTGATATTTTTAAAAATATATTTTATATAACGCGAGTATATGTCACATTTACACCTACATGATCTGTGGGCCTTTTTAGTTCCTTTTGTGTTACCACATTTTATTTGAAAACCTTCCTTTTGGTTTTGCATGCTTCATGGATAAACATCTTTTAAAACGCCATTTAATTGTTTTTATGTTGATATTGCAATACCAGTGAAAAATATTTCAATAGAACTGAAGGTACTTGAGCACTGAGGTCACAAAATGAAAATCCCGCTCCCTCATTTGAAAGTGTCTTTTATGACAGTATATAAATGAACTTTGTAAAAGTTCAATTGACTTTTACTATTTTATTTAATATATAGAAAGGGTTGAGGATAAGAAAAAGGTATCCTGACTATCAAACACAGAATGACAAAGTTCATGTTAGCTTTGGATATCCCCAAATTTCTATCTGATCAAATTGGTTGTGTACATTGATTCTATCTAATAAAGATTCTGTGAAAGTCTCTGTGAATTTTACGCAGTGATATGGAAGGAGCGGATATGAAATAGTACACCCAGTATAATGGACGGACAGACTTACACTTCTATCAATTAAATCTTTTCTAGTTGTATGCAAAATTAAATGTAATTCGCTTTCCTCAGGCAAACCATCAATATAATGAAAATTATTTTATTCGTGCAACTTAATACTGCAACTGTATTATTTTGAAACAAAATGGCAACAGACTTGTTTTTTTAATGTGCAAAACAATGTCATTTATTATGAAATGAAACTAATATATCAAATTGTGATACAATGTACTTAAAACACAATTCCTGAGAAAATTTATTAACAAGGCAGATACATAACATATATAATTTGGCAAAATATGGCCTCAAAAACATCCATAATATACATATAAAACGGAATTAATTACAATTGAAAAAAGACATATGAGTTTGTCTTTTTGGTTTCTGGGTAATCCAAAAAATAAAAATGGACCTTGTGAATTTTTCTACCTTATAGTTGGTCATTTGCAAAACTTAACAATTAAAACAATTTTACGAATTTCACAAAGAAGACAACATTGAGCTTGTTTTTTGCCAAATAACACAAGAAGTTGATATATTATGAAATGACAACATATAATATAAAACATAAAAGTGAATTGGAGTAACCTTAAAACACAATTCCAGAAAATTTTTATTTTGAAACAAAATAACGTTTTAACCTGATGATGTTATCAAATGAATACATTTTAGACAGATTAAGCAGCCCGTTTTTAGCAGAACACCTTGTGAAGAATTTTTGTATTCATGTGAAGAAGTTGATATAAAAAAAATTTATATACTTGTAACTCTTGGAGACCAGATATTCTAACAATCTGATGATGGATATCAATACTTAATAGCAGCCCGTTTTTAGCAGAACAAGAATTTTTGTATTCATGTGAAGAAGGAAAAAAATATTCAAAATCTCATACATGAAAAGAATATAACACTTGTTGTGGCCTTCAACTCGACATTTAGATATATCGACCACGTATTATCAATTAGCAAAAGTAAGTTCCATTCATATAACGACTACATAGATCTCAGTGAGCTTGAAATAAGACACCACAGAGTCTTACAAATCTGTTGCATATTTGATAATATTACTAGAAAAGGATGTCGATGATAACCTAACAACATAAGCTATATCATCAATGGGATGTCTTTCATCTTTCTACCGCCATATTAGCATGTAGCAATATAACATCACTTTTATGGATTTTATGTTCCTCAGTTGATTTGATGTGGAAAAGCATACTCTATGTACGGACGCGGACAGCAATTGACAAACAAGTTGATGAAACAAGAAGATTAACTGTCTCCTATAAATCATTATTTTGCAAAGTCTTTGATCGATACAAAGACCTTGTCCTATAATGTTATCTAGTAATCAGACAAATGCTCTTAATGTTTTTTCCCTGATGATTGTTAGAACATTATTTACACACTGAATTTTATACGGATTTTTCTGTTTCTTCTTTCGTTTTTCTTGTTGATTTCTTTAGTCCATAAACAATAAACCTGACTAGTTTTAAATGAATATTATTTATAGAACCTCTTGCAACCAGAAGGACAAGTATTCATTCAAAAATTACAGCTATACGACTTATACTGTATCAGTTCGAAAAGACAGTGGGGTAGGTAAGACTTTTGGTGGAATGTAATACTTGGGACATCTTCAATTTCATGAAGAATCGTGTGTTTTTTTTAATTGAGATTCCATGTCAATTAGTGGATAACACGATGGAAAGAAAAGGTTGCAGGTATTGGAAAAAATCCACAAATTGTAAAAACTAATGCAGCTTATTATATAGAATTTAAGTTCACCAAACCTCGTCCAGCCATTTATTGAAAATGTCGTTCTACTTTGCGTTCATAAGCTTCAGAAAATCCAAGTGTCAGCATTTTATCTTGACCCTTTACCCTAAAAAAATACGTGAGTTGCATATCGCTCACATTCCCGCCCGATTTGTTGTTAGCTGAACTTTGATTTGATTATCTCCATGTCTGGGACAATTGTCACAGGTTAACAAAACCATTTGTTGTCATCAAAGGGACTCTGATATTCCAATCTGGTTGCATTGAATTGTACTGACTGTTTCTAATATTTAACATGACTGGCCATTAGTAAAATTGGCTAACTATAATAAAATTAAAAATTATATACTAGTATACATGTACTGTAATTTAAATTTATTTTTAACAATAGAACTAGTTATTGAAATATATCATATCTCCAATATATGCACCGTAACATTTTCCAGTTTATTATTTGCCTGTCAAAATAATAATAAAATATTAAATAATTTTTTCAGTCCTGTTTTATGTTGATCCTTTCATTCTACCAAGTGTTTCAACATCCATTTATCTCTAAAAAAAATTTTTCATCCACACAAAGTTAAAACACATTCTAGAAAGCTTAATACCCCGGTTCAGCATAGAACGTGTTATAAAAATGTGGAGCTAAGTAAAATAGAAATGCTTTTCCATTAATTCGATATAAGCAGCGAAACGCATTACTAATGTTTTTCTTGCATCGGTATTTTTTCTTAATTTTTTTTGTCTGACTTTGGTGTTACCACAATAAAGTCTCTTTGATATGGTATATTAGAATCAACCAGGATATTTTTAATTAAACGTCTAAATTGGTTTTACTTAAAGTACTCACGTAGAGACTGTATAGCTCTTTTAATCAAAATGAAATAAACTTAATTTATAACTTGTCGATTACATTCATACGATTTCATCAGTTTGCAATTAAAACCTTGCTTTAATACGCGTACTTTTGATTAGGCTTCCATAACACACTGACAAATTCAGTACAGAAGTCAATGTACTTCACAATAATCAGAAATTGGAAAATAATCATGGGAATAAGATTTAATCTAGTGGTATTACATTTGTTGATGACGTTCTTAACATCATATTATATATACACCCGTATATATATTTGTTTGCAATAATTTTCGCTGTATAGAGACTTTTCCGTTACCTTATTTATTTTTACTTTGTAGACTTGAATGTGATTTACACAAAACATACGGACGAAATTCATTTGAAATGACACTCTGTACATATTGTATCGTTTAAAGTTAAAGTTTGCTTCCATGGTTTTAAAATACAATGCTTTGACAGCGAAAACAGTATATCATTACGTTGATTGCTGACTGATGGTTTTTCAGACGAATTGTTAGGCTGTTTTCACACTGAATCCTGAAACATACGGAAAAAACAAACGGTATTCAAGATCAAAAGTCCATAAAACAATACAAAATAGGTGCAAAGCAAACACGGACCTCCAAAACATCAGAGATGGGATCAGGTGCCATTGAGGAGTGAGCATCCCCTGCCGACCGGTCACAGCCGCCGTGTACTCCTTGTCATGATCGAGAATAATGGAAAAATCCGTCGTCTATTCAGTATATAAATAATGGAATAATAATTAGTACGAAAAACATCAGTCAGCATTTGGCTCAATGATAAATTGTTTTAGCTGACAAGGTCAATGTATCGACCATAGAACAAAATGGCGTCTAAGTATTTTCCCGTTTGTCTTATTATAACATTGAGAACACGGCGGATGTGACCGATCACCATGAAATACGTATGAAATACGTATTCCTCCATGGCACCTGATCCAATCTCGAATGCTTTTGGAGGTCCCTGTTTGCTCTGCTCCTTATTTCTTATTGTTGAAATGGACTTTCAAAACCTTAAAATGCATGTTCTTTTTCAATTCAAATTTTTTGCAAATATATAAAATAATTGTTTATTTCTTTTAAACTTCTTTAACATGCCCTTCTTAAACATAACTTTTCTAGGAAAAAGTAAATGATAACGCTTTAAAAACGATTATATGAAAAAAGATATGTAAATTGTATTTCAGCATGACAAGTTTGTTTGACAGAAATCTATGACCAGTATTTTACTTTCTGTGTACAAGTTATGTTCGATGTAACAAAATCACGCGATTTCTATCAACTCAAAAGAGCGGAAATTTGCACTGCTCTTCGTTGTTGAGTTTAAGAAGAAATGACGTGCTATCTGTCCTCCTTTTGTGATTAAGTTGACACAGTTTTGCTTGTAGTCCAATCTAAAGAGACCTTGTCTATTTTTGTATGCTAAAGAATCATGCAGTACTGTTAATTTTCACTTTGCATTGTCAAGCACTATTGACATATTAATAACAGTATGTCATTTTTCCCTTGTGCATATTAAGTATTATTTAAAACATGGCAAATCTACTTTGTTTTCCCACTAAAAATATATCGAAGAATGCCGATGACATAATCAACATAATCATCAATCTGCATATCAAGTCACTTCGCTATGTAAAGCCTGCTGTATACTAGCAAAGAGCTAATGAACATATTAAGATGAATGTTCATTTTAAATAAACAAAGATACAAAAACGTTTTCCGCTTAAAAATTAAGATTTATCTGAAGAAATTTAGATTTCAAGAATGTGTATTGATACATATTCATTTCTATGCGACGAATTGCTCCAGGGTTTACAAAACATTGTAACTTTTCCCTGATGTGGTGAAAAAGAATTCGAAAAATCAATTCCCGTATGTAAACTTCATGTGTCTTCTCAGTGAGAATCTAAGATATTAGCTGCCTCGTATAACGGTGTTTACTTCCATTGAACCTAATAAAATCAGTTTTATTTTCCTGTTCATTCAGTGGATTCTTTACTACCAGTTGCATTGAGTGTTTTGAATTGAATTGTGACAGAATGTGTATCAATCTTTAAAGACTTGCACAGTTCTATCGTATCATAGAACAAAGAATAGATTCATTGCTCCCTTTCAGTAAAATGATTTAAACTGCGATCATTGTTTCATTATTAAATTGTCGAATATAATTTCTCAATTAAAAACAAAGACCTTACAATTCGTATGAAACACATCAGCCAAAACACGATCGATTGAAAGATCAATCAAAGTCAATAAGACGACCATAGAGTTTACGAAATGCTTACTTTAAACGAAGGTGTTGGTACTCCCGTAATGCCAACTTAGGTGCCAATAGCCTTGTTTCGGTTAGATTTGATCTATCTCAGAGCATGGGCTTGGTTATTGAAAGTCGGAAAGAAAACATCACTTACAGGTGATTTCTATATTACTGAGTATAAGAAATTTTGATGATGGAAAAATTTACGTCATCTCATCTGTATTACAGTTTAATTGTTAAGAAGCCCTTATCCTCTAAGTAATTATCATTAATGGATAAAAGCCGGAAAAAGACCTGAGTTTATATCACTTCAGTTCTATACATCATTTAGCACTTAATTTTTTCCACATTTATTGTGTTTAATCTCTTCATCTCATACCTGATTTTTCCATGATGATATCAAAAGGCATCATGATGAGGAGTTGTGTATCATGAAATTTTTTTTTGTAATATGTAAAATGCATTTAAATTGTTAAAATAAAAACATTTGCTGCTTTGAAACATTTTGATTAAAAATAAATAGAAGGTCACAGCAAGTGTTTTCTTCTTTGTATGCAGTTGTTTTTGAATAATCTGCTTTATAGGAATATAGAATAGGTCGGCTTATAAAAAAGCATATTGTTTAAAAAAGTTTGATGAAAGAATTTATCCCATGGCTATATATAAACACAACAGCAAAATACCAGCTTCAGAGTACTTTTAATGATTTATATAAAATTGAATGTGTTGTTAGCACTTTAAAAGTTTTAAAATACTTTTGTGAGGAGTAAAGCTAGGTACTTCTTTATTAATTCTAAAAATAAACAAAAAAAAATGGTAATCTGCATTGCGAGTTGGACATGATGATGACACATTGCTGCTTACATGTAGAGAGACGATACATTTTGACATGAAATCATGTCAGTGATGCATATTGGTTAAAAAAACCCGAAAAATAGTAATTTACCGGATACTAATATAACACAACCAAAAATATCAACAGAGCACTTTAATAATTTATATAAGATTAATTGTTTACTTTAAAGTTTTAATACCAAAAAAAAATATTAATCTCATAAATATTCAAATTTGCACATGAGAAAACAATTACAGGCTACTCAGAGGTTAAGTTACTTTGAAATGTAAATCACATCCTCGTGATTAAGTTGAATGCGTTATGCCAAAGGAAATGTTCGATTGATTCTCTTCACACAGGAGAGACTTCTATACATTTCCCGATGTTAATAAGCCATTGATTTTAAAATTGAAGAATAATTTTTGAATCTCATGGAGGGAGTGGAGACTTCTTTTTGTATCTGCTTTGGGCGAATTGATATGACCACAATTAGATAAAAGAACTTATCAATTACCAATTCTCTTGCCTAATTGTTAATTTGACAGAAGAGAATCGGAACTAATTGCGTCAGACTCCAGCTCTAAACCGGAATTATCTCTTGTACAAGGGAAAAATTCACCTTTACCGTAATAGGAAAATGCTTGATTGAAAGCGTGACACATGCTTGCTTTTACCTTTTTCTGTGTATATGTATTAGAGAAAGGGGAAATAAAAATAACCACAGTACCATTTTTTTCGCGATTCCACGAAAAAATCTTGCTTTCCCGCTGAAAAAAAAAAATACTGCAATTCTGCGACAATATTTTTTTTTTCTTTTCTGTGACTTATTTTAACATACACTTCTATTTTCCGGGTAAAAAAAAAATCTTTCTTGCAACAGTTGCAATTGTATCTTTGCATACTTTTCCTTGTAGCATCGCTATGAAATATCACCATTATTTTCCATATTGACTTTATACTGTAGGTGTAACCATTGGGCAGTACGGTTATCATAAGTTGTGTCAAACAAAATAACTTCACGATTTCATAATTCTATCACCAACCAATATGAACTGAAATTTATTCAATTTCTAACCATTTGATTCATGAGTTCATACTTTGTACCACCGACTAGAATCATCTGAGAAATACAGGAAAATATAGACAACTCTAAGTAAATGTTTGATATCAATTTAAATTACAGAAAGGATTAAAAAATGGGATATAGCTCAGCTTATAATGCAATCGCGGAAAACATTATGAAGTAGTCTTTGAAAAATATACAGGCTGAAATAAACGCATGCAAGAGCAGGGCACATTAAAATATACAAATTTTCTTAAAGTATGGATAAAGTATTATAGCAATGTTTGGTAAAGTAACTCACAATTCTTGTGAAATTTGATGCGTTTGAATATTTTTTTTTTACATTACATGTAAATTCAACAAAATAACCCTTTACAAATCAATTAAATGAATTAGGTGCCTGGATGCACTAGTGAGTCTAAAGCAACATTTATTTTTTTTTTAATTTAAAAAAATGCACTCGTGACTTCTCGTGGGTATTTCGAAAATAATCAATCAATGGGAAATAGGAAGAGAGACATATTAACCTAGTATTAATTCCGGACATACACCCACAATTCCTTGTGGCATCGCGGGTGCCTGTAAACCGCCTTGTCTGTCGGTGACAAATTGTGGGTGATATGCTGCTGAGAGTGTTATAGCAAATTACCAATATATCTCTCACAATATCATAGCGAAATTCTAATCTTGGGTAGCGAATAACAATTAAAACGTGTTCACATCATGTATTGATGTATGTATGTTTTATTACGGCCTTCCAGAAAGTTATATATCAGCAAGGTTATCAACTGCACAATTTTAGTGACAGTATTCTGTTTTTCAAATGAAATTGTTCTTTAAAATCAACCAATCTTGTGAATAAAAAAAGGCAATGGGGATGTTGTCCCTTCCTTTAAATACTGTTTAATTCAAAAGATGGAAACCATCCTTTTCAAGTTTCTATGGACGGATAGCTTCATTAGAGAAATATATGGAGATAATGAACAGTATATTTAAAATACGACCTATAAAACATGAGAGATGGGATCAGATGCCTTGGGAGAGTAAGTATACCTTGCTGACCGGTCACATTCGCCGTATATTCATGAAATATAATAGTTGTTTAATAAAAGAGTCATTTTAAAGTTTCAAACATAATCAAGAAATGTATAAATTTATAAGCTGTTATAGAGCATTACTTTTAATAAATCACCGATGCATAAAACATCAATATAAATGTGCCAATTTTTACATTCTAAAAATTTGAGAAATTGGGTCCAAGAGCTTCTGATGGTAGCCATCTTTTTGCAACGTTCTATAATTTTATATAGATGGGCAGGTATAATTAATTTATTATACCCTCTGCTTGAAAAATGGGAGGGTATATAGTGATCGGGATGTCCGTCCGTCTGTTACGCTTTGGTGTATCTGTCTTATCCGGAACTCTTCTTATACCACTGAATGAAATTTACTGAGACTTTTACAGAATCTTTGTCACAAAGTGTCATTGTGCATATTCTATTTTACTTTTTAATGGTGCAGACACATATTTAGGCTTCCCAGAGCAAAACATGGACACAGCCATTCTTTCTATGATATTGAAGGATACCAACCTCATATCCGCAACTCCTCTTATGATATTTTCAAAGATTTCTGAATACACAATGTCATTGTGCACCTCATACTTCACTTTTTGAGCTGACGCTTATTTTGGGTCTCAAAAAGCAAAACATGGACTTTGCCATTAAACCCATATGGAAGGCGGGGTTACCATTTAATGAGCTCATTGTTCACAGTACCTCTAGTTGTTCTATAAAATACATGTATATCATACAGCATTAATTATCACTATTATTATTAAAATCAAATTTAACTTTTCATCTTCAGAACTAAACGTATGTAATATTTGCAACATCCTATCATTTAAAGGTTGTGTTGCCTATTATTATCTAATTTAATGATAAATGTAACAATTCTAATAAATAATATACAGCCTTGGCTAGGCGAGCATTAAAGAAAACTGTTAGCTGTATCAAAATATTGTTCACAGAGAAACAATCTTAAATCGAATAAATAAGTGTAATATTCTAAGCTAAAAATCCCCTGCATTCGTTATAGGTACAGCTGAAATCCCCTGTATTTATTAGGCGACACTTGTCTCATCCCGTGGCATACATTGATCGTCATGCAAGGTGTCCGATTCTACGTTAATTGTAGTTAAAATCCTCAGGGACCATAGGGTGTGCATAAACCATTACGTGAATCAATGAATGTCACACGTCCCTAGGGAAGGATTATATATGATGCCAGTCAGGTTTTGCATTTTTGTTAGCAAATATGCTGTGGAAATGTACGCTTCTGTTGATTTACGTCGAATCATTTCGACCATCCATGGGTTCACAGTGTACACAGGTCTGCAGTACTTGATCACTGTATATGATACATTTTATATTTTAACAGTATCATAATAAGGTGTTACAGATTCACATCAATATATTTCCAGTCTCAGAAAATGCGAATTAAAAGGACAATATTTGATGAAAGTAAAATTTACCCCCAGAAAAGCTTTGTGATTTATTAGAATAAAGTCCTTGTTTTGAGGTTGAGAAACAGTCTTTCGAGGTTTAAGTACAATTTACATTAAACAGAGATATGACCGAGGCAGAAAAGTATAACACTGATCATATCTCCTCGTGTGACACAACAGACATGCCAGATACGGAATTTTCATGTGAATAGATGTTTGTGGATGACATTGTTTTACTTTTCGATTATCCTAATGGACAAAAAATGATTGGTGTTTGTTATGGTTAGGAAATGGCCTGCATGTATAACGTTTTGGGGATTTCTGGACTAATTAATCTTTTTTTTTCATTTATTCTCATACTCAGAAATAGGGAGGAAATGTGTGTTAAGGTTTTTGAAATCACCGAAAACCGTGTATTTCATTTACGTGACCCGTTTTTATGTAATTGATATTTTTAGGTAGAGAAATGTAATGCTACTGAAATATTGGATATTCACAGAGGAGATGCAATAGAAAAAATAAATCTAGATTATCTTAGAATATATTTCAGCCACTGAGTTCTATAACGAACTTGGTCTTTAAAGCTTTTAATTAAAATAAATCGCTTTATAAAACTTTGCTTCAAAGCATTTGAATCAGTGAATTATGTAAGATAAATATTTACCTCTAGGCTTAGCTTGAACAAAAGTTGACCTTGTGAAGAATATAATAAGCTTCTATTCTGCTTTCATTAGAGTTGGGAGAAGTATGGTATTACCAAAATATCCTAATAAATATTACAGACAAAAAATCTTATTTTTCCCTAATCTGTAGATAACCTTTTTTCAACGAAAATATGGTGTCAATTTTCCATCATCGTTAAAATGGTTGTAACATAGACATTCAAGAAATAAACTGTGTTTTCAGTCTCCGTTATTAATGAAACTAATTTTAGCCACTTTAATAGTTTGCAAAATATTGACTACTTGCACATTTGTAATGAAAAAAGTAACAATAACGCAGAGTGAACGATCTCAAAAAAACCTACACACAATACAAATCTGTAAACGGGGAATAAAACACGTTTCCCAAAAAATTCTTGTGGTGGGTTAGGTGCTTTAGGGGAGAAAGCATCCTCTATCGTCCGATTGCTCCTTTTTGGAGCCCTATTAATTGATCAGTTTATCAGATTTATCCATAGTCACATTTAGTATGAGAACAAAGATCTAACAATAAGTATGACATGTATCAGTCAAAATACGATTCACTGATATGAACATGTATTTTCTATAAAGGTCAGTATAACCACCATGGAATTTTCGAAATGCAGGTTATAAACGAGTGTGTTTAAATCCCTGTTATATAAATCGTTCTTAAAGCAAGCTTTTAAGTATCGAAAAGTTTGAAGACATAAACATCTTAAGCAAGTTATATCATTTACTACCTAAGGATAAGGAATATTGACGATAGAAAATCTAAAGCCTTTTCATTTGTCAAACAGTTAGTTGTAAGTGTGCATTTATTTTCTATGGTCAGTAAATCATCCAAATATGAAATAGATGTGACAGACTAGTTGCTGTCTTTTATAATATAAAAACAGGTTGGCCAAAAAATGAGCAATTGTTTTCTTCTCGGAATTCCAACAGTTTTCATAGAAAAAGGATTTCCAAAGACTAAAAAAGATGAAAACTATAACTTTCTTTTACTATCAATTTAAGAGTACTTTTGTGTAAAAGCTGAGTAATATTTTTTCCAAAGTAATTCTTATTTACACAGATTATTAAGAAATATGTTTTGTATAAAAAGATGAATATTTACATACTGACAGCAATCACACAAAAAGATTGTTTTTGAAGCATTGAATGTTAACATAAATAATACAACGTGTGCATATTGATAGAATTATGAAAAATGGCGTGATATTTTCCAAGTAAAGGGTACAAATTATTGTTACTTCTAAAATATATTTATAAAAGTATACCCATATGAAAGAACGTGTTCCAATGATAAAAGTACAACGCTCTGTGACGACATTAAATTCGCTCTAGAGTGGATAATATTTTCTTGCCTTCACGAAGAGCAATATACTTATTAAAGCCAGAACATATTGGAAGATATTGGACATTACAACAGTCATCGAGTAGGAGATAGTCACATTTAGAAAAAAAATATTCTTCCGGAGGTTAATTACTGAATTGAGAGACGGCATAGTACATAGTTCAAGTGCAAGAACTCCAAATCAAGGTATTGAGAAGGTTAACAGTTAAAAGAACATGACATCCTGAGGAAAAGGCGAAATTATTTGATCTTTCAGCTTGCTTGCATGGCAATTAAACTACTAATTGAAAAAAAAAAACAGTTTTTTTTCTTCATATGGAAACTTTTTTGGTGTAAAAATAAAAAAAAAAAAAACTCTTATAAGCATCTCATTTTCCAATTAACTTAAGTTCATGATTCTTTTGAGTCTAAAATGATAATGCTATTTTTAAACAACAAAGCTTCTAGTTTCTTTGGTAGAAACTACTAGTATGTTGAAAATAAATGATGTGAAGAAAATGGCTATCGATCTTGATCAGAGTCTTTGTTCCCACGATAAATATCTATATAAAGTAAGTGGAGTATAATATAAAAGGTAAATATAACATTGTTTAGTCTCAGAAATCCAGTTAAGAATACAAATAATGAATAGGGTAAAAACACGACCTCTGTAAACTCTACGGTGGGGTCAGGTGCAAAGGTGAAGTAAGCAGCCCTTGTCGACCGTAACACCCACCGTGATTTCTCTACATAGAGACATCATTTGGAAGACATGAATATTATTACCGGCGCTAGTGGAATAACAGTACATAGAAAAGAAAAGTTGAGAATTGAAAAAAAAAAAAGCTGAAGTCATCTTGTTCTCAATTATCAGCTAAATGATTAAAATCCATTTTGATGGAGAGAGACAACCTATAATATTTTATTAAAATTTTGTTAAGTACCAAAATATTGTACACAAAAAAAAACACATGAGGAAAATTTTCAACAGAGAGACACATAGTCCAATGAACTGCATCACCTGGCACATAAAAAAATTTCATTTATATATTTATCAAACTAAATCTTTATTAAAAATAAATATAAAAATAACATGAAAAAGTAAGAAATTGAAGAAATATGACAAAAATGAGTGTTTCTGTATTTTTTTTAATCGATGTACTGTTGAGGAGCCGGCATTTTTACCGTGTAACGTGTGTTTTTCAAGCTCCACGGACCTATTAAGAGATTGTTGCACTCTCAATCCCTGAAATCCTAGAAACCACCATTTTACATAATGGGACATTGGCATGTCATCAGCGCATAAACGATTACACTAGTTTTCACAAATAAAGAATTACAGGCCCATTTACTTCTCCAGTTTATTGGCAATAGTAAAGGAACGTCTAGCACGCAAGGCTTTCCCTTACCTTCATTGATTAAAGTGCACGTTTTTATTTTCCTGAGGATACAAATAAACCTGTAACGAGTTTTTTCTGGAGAGTTTTTCTTGAAAATTTTAATCCAAACAAGCAAGATGACATGTAGATTAAATTGTTAGAGGGAGAGTAAATTACTGCTTTGTCATACTCCCATAAATAATTGAAGGAAGAGTTTCTCAGGAGTACTGAACAGCAATATATTAAAAAATATATATATTAACAAGATGTGGGAGCTCCAAAGTTCTTTTTGAAAGTTTATAATAACAAAATTTTACCAAAATCAATAGCATCAAAACTTAATCTTTTAACAAATTTAACAATTCCCTAAAATCAAATAAAGTCCGGGCTTTTTTTTTACTTTATAGACAAATTTTAAAATAAAATTTGAACTCCAAAATTTAACTTATTCAAAGTCATCTATAAAAAAAAAATAATTTATTAAAAGCATTCCGATTCCATGACTAGTATTTCGAAGTTGATAGTAAAAGATTCTTGAATTCCTGATTGACATTATATTTGTAGTGTCTGGAGATCAAGTATACAAACAATATGTTAGAGTTCCCGTGGATGATTAGGAAGCTCTTTACATAATTATCTTTATATAATTCATATGAAGTATAAATTATTTTTTGAACATTTAAGTTAATACGCCTCTTGGCAACAATCTTTTTAATAAACATGATAATTTCGAACTTTTTATTTGATTTATTGGAACCTACAAAAATAGTCCCAATAACCATTACATCTGAGATAGATTATCCTTCATTCAGCATTTTTATCCAAGGATACTTTTTTTTCTTTTTTGATTCAGCAAGCATTGAAAAATAAAAAAAAATGTATACAAATTTCACATATTAAGTATACTTGATAAATAACTTATATTTATTGCTTTTTTCGTTAATTATATTTTCACAAAAAATCGTTCTCAAAATGTTTACACATATGATAGGATTGTTTTGCTTCGTAAAATAGACTAGAAAACTGAGCCAAGGATTCGAAAAATAAGAAATTAAAAAAAATTCAATCTATTAAAATAACAACACTTAAATATCTGTAATATTTCAATTACCAATGTTTCAGACTTTATATAAAATCTAATTTTCAACAATTTCACAAGTGTTGAAGTCAGCTGTGCATAAAATGCCATGCATTACCCTATCTATATTGGATTCCGAAACGTCTTGGCCTTTTGCAAAATTATTTTGTTAAAAAACATTTTGATTTTACACAAAAGTACTCTGAAGTTCACGACAAAAAGACTCTCATTGACAACATCTATGGGGTTTTGGACACCTGTTATTTTCAGTCTTATTTTTGTATCTATACGAAGCCGAAGTTGTCCAACATCTTATTCGTGAAGAGAAGAAGCACTTGCTGTGGCCTTCAACTCGACAATAAGATATATCGACGACGTATTGTCAATTAACATTGGTTATTTCCATTCTTATGTCTATACAATATATCCCGGTGAGCTTGAGCTAAAAGATACCGTAGAGTCTGACACAACTGTTTCATATTTGGACATTTTTTTCTTGAAAAAGACGTTAATGATAATCTTATATATAGCTAAGCTCTATGAAAAACTTGATGAATTTAACTTTCCAATGGTTTAACTTACTTATGCAGCAATATACCTTCATTACCTGCATACAGTGTTTATATATCTCAGTTAGTTCGATACGCAAGAGCATGCTCTACGTTTGTACAATTTCTAAAACGAGGTATATTATTGACAAACAAGTTGATGAAACAAGAATATCAGCAGTCTCATTTAAAGTCATAATTTCGTAAGTTCTATGGTCAAAACAAAAATCCTTACAAATAAAGATACTTAGCGGGTTCCAGTAAATGTTCTATCAAGCCTCTTTCTTTCCTCCTCACTCAAATGTTAACAGTAGTGAAGGAGAAACTTCAAGAGTGCTGTGCAACAGTTACTATGTGTTCGAGAAGTGGTGTAAATCAGCTGTGGATACTTCAAGGTTCCTAGGAACTTTCTGAAAATTGAAATAACAAAATTTTACCAATATCAACAACATAAAAACTTACCACTTTTCAACTTTATATACAACTTTTCCTCGTGATAAATTGAAATCCAGGTTTTTTGATATCATTGACAGCTCCTTTTTCAATAAAAAAGGAACTCGTAAATTTACTTACCTTGTTATTGGTCATTTACAACATTATTTTGTTAAAAATCATGCTGATTGTACAAACTATTACTCTGAAGTTAAAAAGACGCTTCAATTTCTGATTGACAATATCTATGTGGTTTTTGGAGACCATGTCTTTCCAACAATCTATTGATTTCCATGGATACCAGTTGCGACTTGTTATTATCAGACAATATTTTGTATCCAGCAAAAGTTGTTCAAAATCTTATAAGTGAAAAGAAATAGTAATTGTTGTGGCCTTCAAGTCGACATTTGAATTTATCGACGACGAATTCTCAATTAGCAATGGTTATTTCCGTTCTTATTTTGATACGATAAAATCCCAGTGAACTTCCCTTTTTTATCTGCATACGGGGTTTATATCTCTCAATTGATTCGGTTACATCGTTAGACCACTATTTTTCACTGAATTGTCGTTTGATTTTCCCGCTATTTTACGATCATGAGAAGGAACACACGGCGGGTGTGACCGGTCGGGTCGGGAGGGGATGCTCACTTCTCCGTGGCACCTGATCCACCTCTGATTTTTTGGAAGTCGGTCTTTGCTCTGCTCCTGATTTGTATTGTTTGTATGAACTTTTGAGCGCTATTACTTTTCATTATCTCCTTCTAATAAATGCCCGGTAAAGAGGTTTAGAAATTATGGTTACCTTTCCTTTTAAAGAAGTTTCACTTCAATGTGAGCTTAAAAATATACATATTTTGCTCAACAAAACAAAGCAAAAGCCTATTCTTCTTTTAAGCCACTTTTATGTCAGGAAGTCAGTACTTTCATTTGTATTAAAAACCCGAACAACCCAGATTTCCTTTCCTTTTTTTTTTACAGAAAAATAATTTTCATGGCAGATTTTTTTTTTCACAGAAATGTTTTAATCATCATAATTTGAAATTTTTCAATAGGTAGATCTTTGTTCTAAATTTAATTTATTTGCAAATTAAATTTGAATTTGACAATTTTGCACGCCTTAATAATCTATTTTCTTTGCATTTAATTTTGGTTTAATAAGTTGTCCCTACGGAAACATACGCTTTATCAACATGTTTAAGTTCTAAGCTAATCACTCTCAACAATTTGAAATTTATGATAATAACTCTCGAAAGAGCTGATTTATTAAGAATAAATTGGATTCAGAAATGGATCGTATTACGTAGCAATGATTAATATAGCACGATCTGAACTCAAGGACACTCACCTAAAAGGGAAAATATTCATTATAAAAGCAAACCCGATGTTGAAACAGCGGAAGCCAGTAGAGATTAAGGCCAATATGAAGAATTACACAATAGAATACGCGAAAAAAGAATGTCACCTCGGACAAGCCAAAGAGTTCATAATATCCATCACATTTCTGTAGCCGTAGTTTTGCCTGTTGAATTTTTTTAATTTGTAACATTGATTTAGAGATTGTTCATACTTAATAACCTGAAAATTTTACTGAGGTGATATACATATATAAAATCTGGGATTATTTTCAATTACACTTATGAAAGAGAACACCTGCTGTATTAGTATTAGAATTCTTGGAATATTGTGAATCATTTATAGTTTGGGTAAATCTTCTATGGTTACATAAAATTCAATGTCAACCACCGCTTAAAGCAAGGATAAATGTTCTAAGGTCTTAATTAAATTCAGAGATTATTATCGAACATCTATGCTAGAATTAATAAATCTGCTATAAAAATATAGATAAATTCTTGGAATATTCTTTAGCTTCCTTGATATTTGGAGAAATTTGCCATGATTATCAATATTTCGTAAATATGTCCCTGCTACATATACCTACTTAAAGCATTTTTCTGCTACTGTATAGTACAATTACATTGTATTTCCTACAATAAGAATGAAATTCAATACCAGTTACAGGCCGCTATAATACTATGTCTTTTTACAGGAACAGAGCAATTAATTTAAACAATAAAATGCTTTTCTTTGTTTATTATTACTGGAATTAACGGAAGCAGCTGTTGCAGAAAAAATACATAAACCGCGTAAGCGGGTTATGTAAATTTTTTCTGCAATTGCTGCGACCGTTAATTCCAGTAATAACAAACAAAGAAAGACATTTTATTGTTTATATTTATATCTGTTTAAATAATCATTTAAAGAAGGATTAAAAAGTTTAATTATTGTATTAATGATGCGAACGTCTTTATACGTTTCATTGATGGAACAGCCACTGATCAAGAAATCTGTACAGGCGGCATGCCTAATGTAGTTCATGCAGTGATTAATGCAATGAGTTTTCTTAAGAAATAAAGGAGAAAATATTCAGTGGATGTAAATATGTCAATATATCATCAGAAATATGATTGACTTGCTACAATTTTAAATGATCAACTACTCAATTCATATGTTAAATATAATGTTTTTCCTTTAAGACTGTATCATACCCATTATTTCTAGGCGTAGAGCTTGATAAACATTCGGGGAAAACAATGTTATGTAATATAATCACCAGCTGAGTCATGACTTATTGGATGTGATTTCTGTGAGCGGGGGAGTATCATTAATACTATTAGTATCTATTTATGTCATCTTGAGCTAATATTTATCACTGTGGTCATTCATCTGGTGCCGATATGAAAATAACCGATTTGTGCAATGAAATAATTCATGTATTTCGCATAATAACTATTTCAACTCTGTGTTCACTCGAATAAATTCGAACACTCCCAGTAAATATATTGCAATTGACAGCATATTTACGCCTCTTTTCCCGATCAAGTCGAATTAATTAATGTATCAAATTCTATCATCTATATTTACATATGAATATCACTTCAAAGTTGATTGGCTTAAGTTGACAGTACCAAATTTGTTAAACTAAATCAATATCTTATCCACACTATATAAGGTTATTGTCTTTAATTATCATTCAAGCTTTAAAAAATTATGATCAAACAGAAGGACCTTCGTCAAGACAAGATTTAGCATAATTACTCACACACACGCGTGCATAGAAAAGATTTTCTTTCAAGGTTAAGGGAAAAAAGAAGCAAGCAAGAATAAGCTTAAACTTCAATGCAATTTATTGATAAATGAAGAAAAAATAATGCAATCTAAGCAAGAATAAGCTTAAACTTCAATGCAATTTATTGATAAATGAAGAAAAAATAATGCAATCTATCTGAAAACGACAGGTCAGTAGGTATCCATAACTGATTTTGCCAATGTAAATGAATACAATGCACGTAAGGCTGTGCCTTTCAATAATAAAAACTGATGTCCCTTTCTGATTGTATCCTCTCCACCCCAACTAAAATTAGTCTGTATGGGCCTTCATAGTTATCGAAAAAGGAGAAATGGAAAATAAAATGGCGTTTGGTAAATTTATTTTTGGGTGTGATAATTCAAAAAAGAATGATTCATGGTATCTTACATCAGGCCAAGTTTTGCGGAGTTCATTAGATTGACACATACATGCTAAATAACCAAAAGGAAATGAATTGTTTGTTAACAGAGAAAAACCATTATGGTTTTTGTTCATATCAAGTGATTAAATCTATGTTGCAAAATGTTAGACTCTTTATTCATAGGTGGATCTTACATTGACTTTTTTAGTTTGCTTTTCACATCTAATGGTTACAAGGTGCGGAATACTAAAATGAGCCTAATTGCTGAAATAAAAACAAATTATTATAGCATATTTGAATAATATATTATATTTAAGGAAACGCTATCTAGATTACGGTATTAGATATGTCAGGGCATAAAAATAAATGGCCGAACAATTAGTATGAAAATATCTTTAGAATACGTCCCAATGATAGGCCGTGTTTGCAAACAGTGTCAAAATAACAATAATACAATTCGTCCTGTATCATCAACTTATTTATCAATAATTGTCTCGGTTTTAAAATTGGTCATTCTCGGGGCATTCTCTTTCGTACTAAATTAGCTTGAAGACATAAAACATCTATTTCCTGTGACACCTACTTAAAAAAAAGGAAGTTAACGAAAGAAAAGCTAAGGTCATCCCTTATATCATAAACCCGTAGTTAAGTTGACGGCCATTAATTGTCACAAACACTTCCAAATATATACAAGACCCCCCACGTTAAAAACAAACAAACAAACAAACAACATTAAGTAATAACATCGAAATCGATTCTAACAAATAATTTTATTATTTCTTTTGATTTAAGGATATATAATTTAAGGATATATAATTTTTTCTACTGGCTGGGAAATGTGTTTAGAGTCTGACAAAGGCCAACTAACAACTAAATTTCTTGACAAACGAGATGATATGAATTATTTCATCGTCAACGTTCCCTATTTATGTAGTAATATTCCGCTTTCATTTGCATATGGTGTTTACCGAATTAATCGATTCTAAAGAGCATGCTCGGAGTACGATCAAATTTTAAACTGAGGCCGTCTACTGACAGATAACTTGATGTTGCAGGGATTTAAACAACTTGTTATTGTCCACATATCGTAAATTATAGAAAATAACCCATCATTGGGTCGTATTTCAGCGGACTTGCTTCATAAAAAGTTTTACTTTGATTTTATATACTGAATTTGATTATGGAATGTTCCGTTTATCTGATCTATGTATAGGGCTTACGGCGGGTGTGGCTGGTCAACAAGGGATGCTTACTCTTACTAGTCACCTGATCCCAACTCTAGAATTATCGGGGATCCGTGTAAGGCTTTCTTCACACACTTAAAGTCTGTGAATTTCTTGTAAGTAGGAGAGTTATGGTCATCCTGAAAGTCATCGGGTTCACAGGTGCGTGAAATTCAATAGTACATAGGGTCCCAACATGTAGGTAGGTTAGTTAGAGAGCCGACAGGGTATGCCAAAGGTTCCGGGCTCGAGTCCCGATGGAGACTTAATTTTCTCACCACCTGTGACAACCCAAAGAATCATAGAGAGAAATGCATTCTGTTGACTGAGGAACTAACCAAATGTGGAAGCAACAAAGTTAAAAACCACAAACAGGTTAAAGAAGGCAGGAACTACAAAAATTGTTTAATGCAGATTGAAGAAAAAAAAAGCGTGGTCATTCAACAAAATTAACATATTCGTCGAAACAACTTAAACGTGTTCAATAAAATTTCAAAAATAGAAATGATGTGGGGTTAAACACAAGTAGAACATTTGTCAGACCTCGTCAAGGTCATTTTCTGATCATTTAAGTATACAAATCGGTATGACTTCTGGGAATCGCTAGGCAGAACATGACGTAACGGTAGACTGATCTATGAGTTGTTTACTACTGCTGTTCACTCTCCCCAGAGTTGCCCACTCAGGCTGTATATCGAATCGTAGCATATTGTCACCCTTCCCAGCACACTGTCACCTGTTCCAACAAATTACTATTCTCGTCTCTTCATTATTTAAAGCAAATTAAATCATGGTCATGTTTGTTTTGGAAGGAAAGCAAAATCCATTTCGCATTATGTATAAAAGGATAGTTCCTGACTTTGTGTAAAGATTCCGTAAACTCTTAAATAAAGTAATGTTTATAGAAGTTAGAACAATTTGTGGTAGAAATAATTTCAAAAGTTTTATACAAGGAAAACGATCAACCAAAAATTATTGGAGTTTTATGTGACTTGGAAAAGTACTAATATCCCGCATCATTGAAATAGGTAATGACTAAAGCAGTTTTAGGGTGAAGGTTTCTCAAGTGAAGAAAATGTCTTACTTCGTGAAAGAATTAAGTCGCCTTGAGGGATCAGGTGGTTTAAGAGTGTTTTATCATGTTTTTAATATCTAGATACATTGCACTTTTTGTGGAAAGTAATATCATTGAAATAATACAAAGCTACCAATGTAAAAAAAGAGAAAAATAATGAATGAAGAAACCCCCAGACTCTAATGTTTTAAGATCGAATATGTCATTGGAAGACAATACGCAGGAGACGCGTAGACTTGGTTTCTTCTGGAACATAATATTAGGTGACACTTTTTGTTTGACTCCAAGGACTTGTCTAGTGTGCAAAATCCACAAATACTGGCAGAGTAAGAATCAATATTTAGACGATTTAATGGAAAACACATTCTGCCACGTTAGTACCGGAGTCATTCATAAGTTTTCTAATGTCAAAATGTAAATGTCAGCAGATCTGGCAACAACGTAATTTAACCTGGAACTAAAAGGGGTAAGATAGAATTAGATTATTTATAAACTTATTTATAAAAAAGCTCCATAATGTAGTTTTTGCTTAAATCGAATTTTCATTAAAGATTTTTTAAAATAAAAAATGCTGATTCTTTTTTATGAACTGCACTTATGCTTTCAAACCAATTTACGCAGGGCAATATTTTGAGATTGGGTGAAACGATAGCTTGTAGTTTGAGATAAGTTGTCACGACAGTATGTAGTCTATGCACGTTATTTTAAAGAAAGGTGATGAAAAAATATTAAGACTGTGAACGTTCGCTTGAGATAGGGTGACATGATTGTATGTAGACTGTAGGCGTCAACTATAAAACGACTATTATTCGCGTCAACATTTATTCGCGATTCTTCGGTTCGAAATCAATCCGTGATGATTAGTTTTTGCGACTGAAATAATTTATTCTGCAATTACAAGGCAAAATAACTGATTCGCAGCGAATACACGGCGGGTGTGACCGGTCGGGAGGGGATGCTCACATCTCCATGGCACCTTATCCCACCTCTGATGTTTTGGATGTCCGTATTTTCTCTGCTCCTATTTTGTATTGTTTTATGGATTTTTGATCTTGAATACTGTTCGTTATCTCCATAAGTTTCATTTATGAGTTAAAAAAAAGGTTACGAAACTCACGGATATTTCTCGCACGCGAATAAAAGTTTACAGAGTTTTGTTTTTTTTAAATTAGGTGACACTACAGTTTATACACTGTGGACGTTATGTTGAGATCAGGTGACACCGAGTGTGTATACGACGTTATTTTGAGATCAGGTGACACCGAGTGTGAATATGACGTTATTTTGAGATCAGGTGTCACCAAGTGTGTATACGACGTCATTTTGAGATCAGGACAGCATTATTTTTGCAGTCGGAGATATGACGTTTCAATGGTGGCATTAAAATATTTAAAGAAAGTTACATCTTTTCGGCATCAAAATAGACAGAGTAATGAGCTTCTCAAATTCTAAGGCTTTGCATCTTCGTAACTTTATACTTTACACACATTTTTGAAACGAAGAACGTTGTCTTCACAAATCTACAAATCTAGAAATTAGCAGGTAAAAAAAAAATACAAATGGGAATATATTCTCCTCAGGAAAGGGATGCAAAGAAATTATCACTTGTTGATGAATAAGTTTTGTTTGATAATAAAAAAAATAGCCTCTATGTTAACTGTGCTTCTCAGTGGTGTAAGTGAAAAAGAGTTCGTGAAAATGAATTGATATTTTGTAGTATAAAATGAATGCCTGTATAATTCCTTTATCAATCTCTGCCTTGTTCGATTAATTGTTTACCAGCATGATTTCCTATATGTTGAATCAAGTCAAGGAATATGTTGTATGTTTTCTTTATACAGTGTTAATGTATAAGAATCAATAATTGAGAGACATTTTCATAGGCATAAAAGAATGACAACTCTAATGAAAGCCTAATCATTATTTCAGGTGCCAAAGAGTAGAGACAAGAAGTACGTATACTCTCTCTCTCTTTCTCTCTCTTTTTCTCTCTCTCTCTCTCTCTCTCGTGTGTGTGTGTCTGTGTGTTCAGAGAATGAGTCATGATAAAAAAAACACAATGTTATATCTAACATAATAACAAATTATCAATTAAAAATGTTTGGACCTTGTACATGGTCAGATTGAAACAGCTTTTTTTTCAATTGTTGGAAACCACTCTTTTTACCATAGATTCAAATCAGTCGCTTCTGTGATTTTCGGTTGAGGCCTCAAATAGAGAGATCACGTGAACATTTTAAGCAAAGATAATACAAGAAAAGATGCCTTGAGTGATATATATTTTTACCTGTTTTTGTTCTAAAAGATTAGAATGATAAATTTCTAATATATTAAGAAATTGTTAACTTTCTGGGATGTTCCAAGTTAAAGACCCTCTCTACACAAGTGCAAATTTTTTTTTGGACATTGAGAAAAATATATTTTACAAAGGAGTTAATATTGTGCTTATTTATTTTATTTTCACTATATGGTGCGTGGCATTTACCCCCGGGAAAAAAGTCCAAAGGCAACACAGTACCAGTGACTAGAAATCACTGTTAATTACTTCAATAGAGAAAATACATGTAAATAACACGTCCATATATTTATTTTGGTATTTTAAAATGTTAAGAATATTTGGATTAAATACAAATCGAGTAATATATTGTAAATTTCTATTTTTTAGAAGTTTGATATAAGGGCGGATCACTCTAACTGCAGAAAAATACCTTAGAATCAGAACTCTTTAGTGTGCAGTGTAGAGAGGGTTCTTAAACCATTCTGCCATCATCCTTATTAATCTTAACAACCTTTTGACACTTTAAATCCATAAAAACTGTGATAAATAAAAATATTTGCTGTTAAAAGGATTCCTTTTACTTATAAAAAGTTTGCTTAAGTTATTTTCAAGTTTTTGGATAAAAGTTTGTATCATCTGTCCTGTTAGACAAACATGCAGTACTATTTTGTTCAGCATCATCTATAATAAATGTATTTTTGGACCACCCAGGTTATCTAGGTAACGAAGTTTCATCTCTTTCAGTGGAGCCCTTAGAGTTGGCTGCTATGTTGACTGCCATTGTAAGTCTCGTGCTGTTTAGCGTGGGACTTCTCAGTTTCTGCTGCTGGAAGTTTCCCTCCATTAGAACCCGAACTTACTGGGACAAACAGACAAAGAAAATACTCAGATCAATGTATAGTAAGTAATGCTAAATCAGATTTAATATTTTAAAATGAAAATATAAAGTGTTATAAGATTAAAATCAAGACCCAGCTCAGATACATGGACCATTTCCGAAGGCGACATTTGACAGAGCGCATGTTATTTCATGTTCCTTTGCTCTTTCAACGAAATGCTTAATTGATGTTTTGGAAATCAATCTAACCAAAGCTAACAACAGCATGCAAATTGTGATTGCTTCAATAGTGAACACAAATAAAGCTGAAAAACAAAAGAATCTGGTTTTATTTCATCCAGACACTGTTTAGTATTTAACATTAATATCCCGAAAAGGGCCCTGTATAAACGTAGAAACTTTTGATTCAGCATGATGGGGTTTCCTTTTCTATTCACGACACAATAAGGCACAATTTGAATTATTTTGTTGAATATTATGATAAAAATTATCATTCAAGCTTATTGCAAAATGTGTCTGTGTGAGGAATGAACGAGAACTCTTCAAGGAATGATAATTCGTTTCAAGCACAGATTAACTAAATTTTTTGTGGCAAATAACACTTAACAGCGTATTTCAGATTATATAATGAGTAGATATAAAGAGTATACATGTACTAGAACGTTTAAGATTATTCTGTTTTTCATCAGTGCATTAAGTTGCACACAAGTACTCTGAAGTTGACATCAAAGAGATGCTTGAGTTTCTGATTGACAAAAATCTATGTAGTTTTTGGAGACCAGGTATTCCAACAATCTATTGGAGTTCCCATAGGTACTAATCGCGCTACGTTATAAGCAGACCTATTTTTATATTCATTTGAAGCAGAATTTTACAAAATCTTATGTGTGAAAAGAAGAAAACACTTGCTGTGGCCTTCAGCTTGACATTTAGATATATCGACGACGTATAGTCAATTAACAATGGTAATTTCCATACCTACGTCGATACGATATATCCTGTTGAGCTTGAGATAAAAGATACCACAGAGTCTGACACATCTGTTTCATACTTGGATATTTTACTTGAAAAAGACCTTAATGGTAATCTAACAACAAAACTATATGATAAACTTGATGACTTTAACTTTTCTATCGTCAACTTCCCTTCCTAATGCAGCAATATACCTTCATCACCTGCATACGGAGTATATATATCTCAGCTGATTCGATACGCAACAGCATGCTCGACGTATGAACAATTTCTAAAACGGGGTCAATTATTGACAAGCAAGTTGATGAAACAAGAATTTCAGAAGGCTCGTTTAAAGTCATCATTTCGTAAGTTCTATGGTCGATACAATGACCTTGTCAGCAAATACAATTTATCATGGAGTCAAATGCTGACTGACTTTTTTCATACTATTGTTAGTCCATTATTTATACACTGAATTGACAACGGATTTTTCCGTTATTTTCCAATCATGACAAGGAGCACACAACGGGTCCGGTGTGACGGGTCAGCAGGGGATGCTCATTCCTCCATGGCACCTGATCCCACCTCTGATGTTTCGGAGGTCCGTGTTTGCTCTGCTCCTATTTTGTATTGTTTTATGGACTTTGAAATTGAATACTGTTCGTTATCTCCATATCTTTCATAAAGAGGTAACGCTTACGTCAATATATTGTGAAAGTGATACCCGTATGTACAAACCATATGACCATATATCCAGTGGGCATCTATAAACATACATGGAAATAACAAACAGTATTGGAGCTCAAAAGTAAATTCAAACAATTCAAATCAGGAGCAGGATAAACACAGACCTCTTAAACATCAGAGGTGGTATCAGGTTAGCTGCAGGCCTGTATCATTAGAGTTGTATATTTTTAGTCTTTGACCATAACCATAGCAATAATATATATATAATATATATATATATATATATATATATATATATATATATATATATATATATATATATATATATATATATATATATATATATATATATATATATATATTTAAAACCAATAATGGTCAAACACTTAAGTATTTAAAACCATAATGATACAGTTCTGCAGCTAAGATTAGGTGCAATGAAAAAGTGACATCCCTAGGCCTTGTCAAACCCATTGTGCGCTCCTTGCCATGAAAAAAACGGGGGAAAGCCGTAGATGATTCAGTGTGTAAATAATTGCATAACAATTAGTTTGAAAAACGTCAGTCAGCATTTCACTTAATGATAGATGAAACACATGGAGACAACGAACAACAGCCAAGACCAAATGTCCATAAAAAAATACAAAATAGGAGCAGAGCAAACACGGACATCCAAAACATCATAGGTAGGATCAGATGCCATGGAGGAGTGAGATTTCCCTGCCGACCGGTCACCCACGCTGTGTACTCCTTGTCATGATCGGGAATAACGGAAAAAATCCGTCGTTAATTGTGTCTAAATAATGGACTAACAATTAGTATGAAAAAGTCAGTCAACATTTACTCAATGACAAATTGTATTAGCTGACACTTGGTCATTGTATCGACCATAGAACTTACGAAATGAAGACTTTAAACGAGACTGCTGAAATTCTTTTCATCAACTTGTTTGTCAATAAAATACCTCGTTTTAGAAAATGTTCATACGTAGAACATGCTCTTGTGTATCGAATCAATTGAGATATATACACTCCGTATTCAGGTGATGAAGGTACGGGGGTTATCCAAAAAGGCAATTACTTACCTTTTCTTTAAAATAGCCCGCGATGACAAGCATGTATGATAATATCTTAATATAGACCATAATTTAGTAAATATACAAAAATTAAAACAATACACACTACATTATGAATGTTATAGGAGTAAATACTATTTTATATGCAAGCATGAAAATTAATTTGGAAATTCTAATGAATCTTTGATGTAACGCTAATTACATGATAACGTCAAAAATATTAGGAAAAATAAAATCAAAATTGTCAATAATTTTCTGATAATATTTTCGAATATTCGATAGGAATCTTCGAATATATTAAAATATTTGATAAAAATAATACATTTGCATTATAAGATATATATTTTCACTCTCCTGTGAACCAGTGTACGTTTTATGTCATTTTGGAATAAAATTTCACGTAGAGTTTTGTGAATGCAAAGTAATTATCTTTTTTAATTTTTACAGAATATATGAAGAGCATTCATCCAAAATGTAATGAAAATTAATTTGTTTCTCGAAATTCTAATGAATCTTTAGTATGTTCCAAGTGATCGTCTTACCAAAGTCTACACCAATTACTCCTACAAATTTATTTTTCACGCTAAACAATTATCTACTGAAGAAAAATTAAAATCAATTAATTTTAGATAATTAATTTCCTGATAATTATTGTAATGATATATTCATAAACATAATATTTCTGTAAAACTGTGTCCTTACAACAATACAAACTGATTGTATGTACATGGCACTGCTATACCACTAATTAAATAATCAAAGAATATTTATTCTAATAGTTACACTCTTCACAGTAATCCAACAAGAGTGTCTTTTAATTTTTTAAAATCAAATCTTATTCCTAGTCAACGGTACGGACTTGATTCAATTTCAAATGAAACTTGCCAGATTTTTCTCTCTATTGATTGCTTGTATTCTTAAAATCCGAATATTCGAATCATATATTTATATTTGAATATCAACTCATCGAATGAATATTCGAATATTCATTGACATCCCTAAAAAAATATGGATTTTGAATTTTTATATCATGTTCTTTGACACGCGCTTATTTTCTATATCATGTCACACTGCTAAGTGAGAGCAATATCATTTATGTCTAGACCATAATTGATTTAACTATTACAACACATTCGGTACAGGTCACACCCGCAAAATTGACCCTCACCCCCCATCATAATGACCCGCGGCGTGTCATTGTTTTCACCCGCAAAATCGATCATCCCAATTTTTTGACCCAATATTAATAAAGCATATTTGTCTCAACAAGAAAGATCTGAAAATTCATCCTAAAATTTCCGATTTGTGTTTTATAAATCAGGATATGAATATTTTGTTTATTCAAGGCACACAGATTTCACGCTTGATCGCAGAATGACACACCTGTACAGGTATTATGCCTGGAGCATTTAGGGGATTAATTACGTAACCATTTGAAGGGGTATATGCATGGTGAACCACATAGATTTAGAGGTTAATTAAATATCATTTTATTAAAACAGATATTAATTAAATACAATGATATGATAAACATTGGGATTGTTTTTTGAAAACGAAAGTAAAAAAAAAAACGAAACTACAAAGCATAACTGATAACAGCTGATTTTATCAGCTCTTGTATATTGAAATAATTGCTAAGTGTAGTGGTAAAAAGAAAATGATAGTAATTAAGATAAAGCAAAAGAGTCTAAAGTGAAGTATATTAATCCAAAATGTAGTATTGTCTCGTGTTAATTTTTTAAATGGCTATGACAAGGGAATACCCACTTGTCAGTCACATCATGACTCTAATTATTTTAAGTTTTTGTTTAGGGTGTTAGGTATCCTTCATAATTTATTTTGTAGTATTTAATTGATTGATTCATTTATTAATAATAATTTTTTTTGTGTGTGTTTTAAAATTAATAATAGGAAATTATGTGGCACATATTTCTTATATACCACCACCCCATGCATCAGCAATTTTTCAATATTAATCTTTCAATGCAATGTCTAATTACAATTTTCTGATTGTGTAATATGTTGAAAATTAATGTAGAATCTAACAAATGTTTCCCAGAAGAAACTTTTAAAATTTTTAAAACTTTGCAAAAATTATTGAACAAAAAGTTCTGAATCTTTTTTGAAATATCAATTTTAAGTAACCTGTCCTAAGTAAAAATTAAGTCTGCAATTATAAAATATAACATATACATGCATGTGTTTGATTGTTTGCATTTATGCCTAAAAATTGGGAGCATTTTGTTACTCAAACTTCAACAAAAATGTTGCCGCGCGATGACCCAACATTTATTCTGAATGTTGTCTAGACCAGAATCAATTTTGATTGGCAATGCTATTAAAATCTGAAAACAATATACTCGATAATTTACGAGCGTCATCAATATAAATACCTCGTGTACACAGGCTGCACAGTCCAGTCCGACGGCGCAAGATTTATAAAAACGTCATGAATAAGGATACCCTATTTTCATTAAATAACAGTGATTTTACACTTCTTGTAGTGTCTTAAAAATTTTACAAATCCTTGAAAAATCGTATGTTTACATAAATTACAAATCAACAGGCAAAATATATTCCAATCATTTTAAGTTGTTTGAATTAATGTCTTGTGTCTGACGCTGGTTCAACCATATTAAACCATAATTATATGATTGTATTATGTCCTGTTCGGATGGCCGACGTCGCTGTTTCTGTCAATTTTGGAAACATACTTCTTGCGATTTTCGCGTAATATTCTCAGTGTCTATATAGTGCCTATATAGTAAGCGATACAAAAGGTATCAGAAAAATTATGATAACCACTATATTTGTGATATGTTTAATTTTTATTAAGCTTTGACTCGTTTTATAAAGAAAATAATCATTTTAATCACAACACTTTATTTAAAAGTTTATGACATTTTAAACCCTGGTCCGTGTGCACGTTCATGGCCGCGATTTTTTTTACAAAAATATTAAGTTCAAACAATAAAAACCAAACTATTCTGACTTGCATTTTCATAACTAATATTTTGGTATAAAATAATTACATTTTGGACCATTTATTTTGACAAAAACGCCAATGTCCACGAACTTTTTGGACAACCCTCTATATTGCTGCATTAGTAAGCAAAGTTGACGATAGTAAAGTTAAAATCATCACGTTTATCATAGAGCTTGGTTGTTAGATTACCATTAACGTCTTTTTCAAGTAAAATATCTAAATGTGAAACAGATTTGTCAGACTCTGTGGTATCTTTTATCTCAATTGCAAGCTCTCTATGATATATCGAATAGACATAAGAATGGAAATTACCATTGTTAATTGACAGTACGTCGTCGATATATCTAAATGTCGATTTGAAGGCCACAGCAAGTGTTTTCTTCTTTTCACGCATAAGATTTTGCACAAATTCTGCTTCATATGAATATAAAAAATAGGTCTGCTAATAACAGGGAGCAATTGGTATCCATGGGAATTCCAGTTAATTGTTGGAAGACCTGGTCTCCAAAAACCACATAGATATTGTCAATCAGAAACTCAATCAGAATTTAAAAAAAAAAATTGCAAATGACCAATGACAAGTTAAGTAAATTAACGAGTTCCATTTTTATTGAATAAGCAGCTGTCAGTGATGTCAAAAAGGCTGGACTTTAAGTTGAAAAGTCGTAAGTTTTTAAACTGTTGATATTAGTAAAATCTTGTGATTTCAAATTGTAAAAAAAGTTCATTGGAATTTTTAAGTGTCCACATCTGATTTTAACTACTTATTGGATATAATGTTGCACAGTAATTTTGAAATACAAAGAAAATGTACACAAAACATTTCTTTTCATCAATGTACAAATCTCTCTCCCTCTCTCTTGGTTATGAAACGAGAACAACCTGGAAAAGAATGCTATATAAATCGCTTGGAGGAAACTTGAGCTCTGTGTATATTCTTTAGAAAAGAAAATACCTTTGAGAAGCAAGAATTATAGGGGCCTTATTAATGATTTTCCCCTTCAGATAATTGTCGAGAACAGCAGTAACGTTACAATGATTTGATTAAATCCTGGTACAGATGTATAATTTCAAATCACAGTATTCATTTTCAAACACGATGAACAGCCTTGTCATTGTTCCTTATTTTACAAAATAATTATTTAAAAACTCTTAATTACGAGTTCTAGTGTAATCTTGAGAAAATCCTTTAATCACAAATAAAAACGTTGCGATTTTACTTTTTATGTAGTAAGATTCTGCTTTCAAAGGCACTAGGTTTTTATTTCGTCTAATTTGTTCGAGGAGCAAGATCATGTTATTTTTTAGGTTACGGACATGTAAGTTGATAACACGGGGAATCCAATAACCTCGTTTAAAGTCGGCGTTTTTTATGGCCATTTTATTTGCACATACAACCTGTCATATTGTAAATGAGCAAAACACACAACTGAGAGATAATTGCATGAATGCCTAATTTCAAAATTGCCTTAATTATTCAATTTTAAACTGTTTACATTGATACTTTATGTTTTGTACAGCTATTGACAGGAAATATTTTATTTTGATTTCCTTAGAGAAAAGTTTGGTAATATTCTTAACAGAATTGCTTTATTTTTGTTATCTATCCTTTTCATGACATTTTCAGGATCACTATTAACAAATGATAAAATTTACAGCGGACTATTTAGGGTTCTTAAAGACAGGTCAGATTTTCTTAGCATTTCTAAAAATATAAAGTGTTTTGCTCTGAAGTATTAGTAGCCATGTCATTATCTTTTTACAACCTAAGAAACAGCAAGGTTCAGTGCACGCAAATACTCAATACATTCCTTTTATATAATGATTAACATGGCGTACATTTCCCATTTAACTTGTTTACAAATGTCAAAAAGCTAACCACAGCTTGAAGTCTTAACGTTTCAAAAGGACATCATTCAGAAGGCCCGAAAGCACACCTCTAGTGCGTAAACCACTGTCGCCAAACGGTCGGAGGCAAAGACATTTTTAGACCATGCGTTGTGACGACAATTATTCCAATTAAAAGGCTTTTCCTCACGAAGCCAACACTTTGAACATTAATGATATTTAACCTTTTAACTGAATGAATGTTCATCTGATGTGCGGATTGTCATATCCAGAGAAAAACGACATTGATTTTACGACAATAACACCCTCCTTTAAACCGTTTACGGCTAATGGTGATTTCGGGATTCGGACTTGTCATGACAACCGTTATCAAATCAGAAAACAGAGATCCATGGTTACTGACACTATTCTATGAAATTGACAGCAGATTTACTTCTCTAGCATTTTACATCACTTCGGTGACAACTTAATCTAAAGCATCTTGTATGGCTAAGCACATAATCTCATGGTTCTAAGTAATTTATCATCCTCCACGTTACTGTGTGAAATTGGGGTTCTAACCTAAGCAGAAACAAAAATACATATAAATCACTCTATAGTACTCTTAATTAAAAGAATCTTATCCAAATGCATGTATTTGTCTTCAAATTCACAATATATATTTCACCAAAAAAAAAAAATGTTAAATTACGAATTTCACTTCAGTAGAAAGTGAAAATTTGATTATTTACGCACAAAAAAGCACACTTTTTCATGTCTCTGGGCATTATTCCATATACAAACGGCTGTATTGGTATATTGTAGTATAACTTTTATAAGTATTTTTAACATTCTAAAATTATTTTTTTATGTTCTGTTAGGTTTAACTTTACTAGAATTATTATTATCTCCTATTTTTGTATCAATTGATTGTTTTGGCATTTTAGTTTACTGAACTATTATGCACTTAATGCCATGACAACATATGACCACCGCTAACATGCCATATTCCTGTATAATTGAACATATTCATGGTACAGATATAAGAGATCCATAAAGAGATCATCGCATTTTTTGTATACCTCTTTTTGAGCTATAGATAATGATTTCTTCAAGGTACATCTTAATATCCATGTAACAATTGTTTTTCCAAAGAAGTTTGATTCTTGTATGAATTTGTACATTAGCTTCCAGTCTCCTAAACACCATATATGTAAGGTAAAATATTTACAAAAAGATATTTTTAAACAATCGTAAATGAAGCATTCGATAACATGAAAATGTGGCGCTAAAGAACAGCAATCAAGTTCAAATGCCCATAGAAACAATACTATTCGGGAGTAGAGCAAACAAAAACCTCGAAAACATCGGAGATGGGGTCAGGTGCCATGGAGGATTAAGCGACTACTATCAAAGGGTCACTCCTGCCGTACCAACCTCCTTCCCCCCGCCACGACAGGGCAAACAAAAACACCCACAAACAATCTATTGTGTAAATAATGGTTTCACAATTTGTATGAAAACATCAGTCAGCATTCGACCGAATGCTAGATTGTAGTTGCTGACAAGGTATTTATATCGTCTTCCGAAATACTGGCTTTAAGCGGAACTGATGGTATCCTTATTTCATCAATTATCTCAATAGCCTGTCTCGTTTTAAAAACTGTTTGTATACTGAAAGCTCTTGCGGATCGAATCAACTGACCAAAAAACTCATTTGCAGTTGATAAATAAGGGGATATTGCTATATAGTAAGGGAAGGTGGCGATAGAGAGACTGAAGTCATCAGGTTTATCAACAAGTTTTGTTGCTAGGTCTTTTTCTAGTAAAAAAAAATGTAGATATGAAACAAATGTATCAGACTCTGTGGTATATTTAATTCTTTCAAGCTCATAAGGATAAATTGAGCAGACGTAAGAATGGAAGTAGCTATTGTTAATTGATAAAACGTCATCGTTTCATGATCTATATGTCGAGCTGAAGTCCCAACGAATATTTTCTTCTCATGTAACGCTTTTTGAATAAATTCTTCCTTATACTTGTAATATGAGCACAAAAATAGGTTTCTTTATAACAGGATGTAATTGGTAGCCAAGGAAATTCTGATAAAATGTTGGAAAGCTTGATCTTCAAAAATTACATACATGTAGATATTTGCAAGCATTAACTCATTTGCTGGATCGGTACTAGTGTATATGATATGCCATTATTTCCAAAACAGTGGAATTGACAAATGCCTTGGTATCATGAAAAGACCCTTGAATGACCTTGTCCAAAAACCAATTTCCAGCTGTGCACTGCGCACCATTTTTGCCCAGATATGAAACTCTTGCTCACTAAAGGTGCATGGTCTGTGAGGTTGCCAAAGGAGTAGTCCCCCAGTTATAAATCTAATAACAAACAAACAGTCATTGACTATCATATCGCCTAGTAATCATCTGGTGCCTTAGTGTCCATACCAAACTCACTCAACTTCCGGTTGACCCAGTTTTGTGGAACAGTTTTCAAATTATTGTTTGCTGCTAACTTAATCCTGTGGCTTTATATAGTAAACATTTTTATGTTTGTTAATCTATTTGCAACAATTTTTCATGAGTGGAATTCATAAGCTATTAATTCATTTTTTTTTTCATTTTTACAGATTTCTCTAAAGGAATCCCCTGCAGACGCCATACTGTCTGCTTAGCACACTCTTCTAGCGTCTAACGCCGCATACGGTGTAACTTTTTTTCTGAGTTTTTAATTAGTACAAATGTAAAGAATACAAATACAAAGAAAAAATTTAACTTTTTTCCTTCGAAAATGGAATGGACACAATTTAATTTTTTTCTATGAATTGTTTCCACTCCAGTAAACATTGTAGTTATTTATATGGTTTGACATAAAAACGCATTATTTTTCATTATAATAACATATTTATATATCAAATACATCATAAACAGGTTTTTAACAGTAAAATATCAAATCTCTTAGGTGGTGCGTTAGCAATTTTGTCTAGTGTATATGAAGATAACGAACTATAATCATGCTCAATAGTCCATAAAACAAAACAAATGTATGGAGCAGAGCAAACATGGACCTCTAAAACATCAGCGGTGGGATAAGTTGCCATGGAAAAAAAACACCCCTGTCGACTTGACACACCAGTGCTCCTTGCAATGATCCCGCAAATGGGAAACCCACAGATAATTCAGTGTAAATGTTTATGAAAAACGTCAGTCAACCTTCGCCTTAATGAAAGATTGTATTTGCTGACAAGGTCATAGCTCATATTTTGGGAATAGAAAATAGCTACAATTCAATAAGTGTGCATAACTGAGTGTTTTATAGCACTGAATTTGCAAACAGTAATTATTTAACAAAATCATTATTAAATTCAAAAGTACAGCAACTTTTTAAAAGTATTTAGAAAGCTATATCCGTAAAGTTTAAGTTTTGTAATATCTGTTTTGCATTGCAGAGGAATATTATTGTCATGCACTAAGACGTTGATAAGAAAACACAAAGAAATCAAATTTATTTTACTTAACGGATCTTTTGTTTTTCGTATATCTTGAATATATAAGATAGTGGATAGTTGTGTATCATTACTAGTTAAATACTGACTTATTTCATGGGATGGGAATTGAAGGTATATAGTCATTTTTACAACTGTGTTAATTCAGATTGTCTAAACAAATTATATTTTTTGTTTAAACTCAAAAGAAAACTTATTTCGGGTAAGAAGATGATGAATGCATAACTTAAAGATATTGCTCCAAATCTTGGTACCTTTCGGAATATTTTACCGAGTGCATGTATGAAAAGGGCACAATTTTAACTTGAGTCATAATATACGACAAAACACAGATCAATAAATGGTATCTGGCAGTCTGTAGCAGGTAAATTAAAAATGATCAAGTCCGGAGTATCAAAGCTAACATATAATTGGAAATCTTCGGCTGCGAATTATTTTTCTGTTGAAATATAATAATCACAACCACGTGGTTTAAGCCTTTTTGCTAACCCAAGGCTAATCGCCCCGGCTCTGTGTTTTGCTTGTTAGCACGTTAATTATATTTATTGCGATAAAGCTTCATTAGGAATTATTCGCCATTTCAAGACTCAAAGACAAAAGAGCTGTGAGCATCTGTGACTGATTGCTCGTTCCTGTGGCAGTTAATCCGGAATACGGACACTTGACGTGCAATAGAGTCGTGAGGTCGTGATAAGAATTATTGTCATTCCATAGTTTGGGATCATTCTAAAGATTAAGATGTTTTATCGCCCGGATGCCACGAAATAACCTTGTGTTTAAGTTCACACAAATTCCCAGATCAAATTTTCCTGTTTGATTAGCGGAAAACGGTGTGTTTCTTGAGAGACAACCGTAGGAATCAAAAACAGCGAACAGTGCTGCTGTAATCGTAAATGTCTTCGTCGCAGGACTTTTCAATAATGGACTGCTTGTTTTTTGTAGATATGAAAAGCGTCACGGCGGTATGATCGGTCAGGATCCGTAAATTATCTTATAAGAATATGCTTGTGCACTGAAAAATGTCAATAACAGGGTTATAAATTATTTTATTTCTTACCGAGTCACAGGATAAAACGCGAAATGCTTTGACATTAAACTGTACTAACATAATTAACGTAAGAATGGGTGAAGTGGTTTCTAAGATATCCACGTATCTTCCATTCAGGGATAATGTACCTGTTAATTCTAATTCAAATAATCTCCAAGATTCTGTTTCTTCTTCCGCAGACAAAATTCAGAAGGAAAAAGAGAAACCAAGTGACACAAGGACGCTAGTGATGCCTGCAATGCGCAGGCGTCAGTCGGAACAAACAACTTTTGTGGTGCCACGTATATATGTGGATTATGGAAGTCGTAGAACTTCTTATGCTTCAGATTATTTTCGGAGATCGTCAGGTGAAAGTGGAAGTAGCAGAAGGACTTCTTGTGCTTCTTCCCTAGCATCTATGGACGATAGAAGAGGTTCCGGAAGTAGTATAAGTAGCAGAAGAACCTCTGCAGCTTCCGATGTCGATCGGAGAGGATCGGGGAGTAGCATATGTAGCAGAAGAACGTCCCTGTTATCTTCCGAGTGTCCGTCCCGAAGAGGATCCGGAAGTAGTAAAAGCAGCAGAAAGAGTTCAGATGCCAGTAGAATTGGTGATATTACAGACGACATCCTTGCGGGTACGTTGCTTCCCGTTTACATTTAATTCTATTTTGTTTCATCACCAAGTTTTCTTTAAGTCATGATACTCTTGATTTTGGTGGCATGCATTTATATGAAGATATATAAAGAAGCTGCAAATTGAGTTTCCAAATACTGGTCAGATTTTTCAGATTGTGAGATCTTAGAGGAAGAATACAGATCTGTTCTGCAGACGCAGGAACCCCGAGAACCCCGAAGGTCTAGCCTGGAAGAAAATATCGGCAAAACAGTGACACCAGCTGAAAAGAAAATGTTGTATAGAAGGAGTCACTCCTTGGCGGAGATTCGGCCCACGCACGTGTTCCTACCTGAAGGTTAGAAACAGAATATTTCTTAAAGATCAAACGTTATTAACGTTGATCATTAATGATTTATGATAAATCATTATCCTATAATTTACCCTTGTAAATTTGAAATAGGAATTTGGCAAGGGTTAGTCAGATGAAAATCAAAATATCACGAGGTTAGAAGGCATTAAAAAAGGAAATCAATTTTGTAGATTAGTCTGTATGGTAATGATACCCATTAGAACGACAAAAACATTAAATGATCCGTTGTTTTCATTAAAGTCGACATCTAGATTTTTTCCGCTCTGATTTTTCGAGCTTTGATATTGTTACACTGAGTTGTAAATCTAATGCATTTATGTCAACTTCATACCAGGAATCAGAAATATAACTTTAATATTTAATACGCTTACTACTTTATTTTTTAATAGTAGAACAAAAATAATATTCATATGAAAATATTGTAGCAAGTCTGATAATTATTTCTGTAATGCTCCAAAAATGACTGTACTCAGTATTTTGCTGATATCAAATTCCAAGTGTTGAGACTTATTTCACCGGAAGTGCGTCCAATGAAGGAAGTCGTATTTTCTCCTTGCACTTTAATTGTAAGCGTGTTCGACCCGTATGCGGCCAAATTTTATGTATTTGTATTTAGGTAATACTTGTATAATTCCAGTCACATCAAGGATTTATTGTCTTTTTATGAAGTACTTTCTGTTTATTGTAGGACGAGGTCGTACGGACGGCAGACGGATAACCTTGTCCTCCCTGGCACTAGACCACAATATGGCCACCGTCGGCCACCATTATCAACGAAAGAAGCCAAAATTCAATGTAAGTTTAAACTATGAATGAAGTTGTTACATATAAAATACAAAAGGTTCCCTTAATATATTCATAAATTAAATACTCAATTTTCTGAAATATACCTTAAAAATTAGAGAATATATTCTTGATTTAAGTTTTTTTTTTTATTTTTAAACTAATATTTATTTAGAATATATTTTTCGGATTTATCATACCGGATGCATAAATGATAGAATCTCTGCTCTAAATGCAATTTTTTTCTCTACAATTTAGTAGGTTAGAGAAGAATTAAGGTCAGACGACACGTCCCTAAATGTTATATAATTTTCCCCCAAGAATTTGTAATTGAAGATTGTTACTTTTTCGTTAGAAAAAATTGTGGTACATTACGATGAATAAGTGAATGATTGCAAAGGATGATATTCCCTATGATACCCTACTGAAATACACGAGAATTGCTGATATCACAAGTGTTGGTGTTTATAACTTTAAAACAATTTGAAAACAGTTTAGAAAAAATCAATGTTTATTAACAGAAATGGAAACAAATAACCGTGAACAGTGTCGTAAGACCTTGAAAAGAGACAGTCACCGTTTTTATTTTTGTCCCCCGCTTTCGCGAAAGCGAGGGGACATTAAATCTCATTCGTCTGTCAGTCTGTCCGTCTGTCTAGCTGTCAGTCAGTCTGTCTGTCTGTCACGAAAACTTTAATCTTGCCCATAACTTTTGATTTAGTGGAGCTATGACTTTCATATTTCACATGTGTATTCCTTGTGACAAGATCTTTCTTTGGGTACTACCAAATTTGACCTTTTGACCTTGACCTTGGAGTTTGACCCACTTTTACACAAAAATTTTAACTTTTTACTTTGGCCATAACTTTTGAACGGTAGATACTAGGACTTTCATATTTCACATATGTATTCTTTGTGGCAAGACCTTTCATAGGATACCAACAACTTTGACCTTTTGACCTGGCCCTTGGAGATTTCCGTACTTATGAAAAAACTTTTACCTTGGCCATAACTTTTGAACGGTAAGGGCTAAGGCTTTCATACTTCACATGTGTAATGCTTGTGAGAAGCTCTTTCACTGGATAATAAGAACTTTGACCTTCTGACCTTGACCTTGGAGTTTGACTTACTTTTTAAAAACTTTATCATTGGCCATAACTTTTGAATGGCAAGGGCTAGGGCTTTCATACTTCACATAATAATATGTAATTCTTGTGAAAAGACCTTTCATTGGATACCAAGAACTTTGACCCTTTGCCCTTGGAGTTTGACCTACTTATTAAAAACAAACCTTGACCATAACTTTTGAAGGGTTAGGGCTAGGGCTTTCATACTTCAAATATATAATCCTTGTGAAAAGACCTTTTATTAAATATCAAGAACTTTGACCCTCTGACCTTGGCCTTGGAGTTTGACCTACTTTTTGAAATATTTAACCTTGGCCATAACTTTTGAACGGTAAGGGCTAGGGTTTTCATACTTCACATATGTAGCACTTGTGACAAGAACTTTCTCAAGAAACCAACAACTTTGACCCTTTGACCTTGGAGTTTGACCTACCTTTCAAAAACTTATCATTGGCTATAACTTTTGAACAGATGGTGCTAGGGCTTTCATATTTCACAATCGTATTTCATGTGAGAAGACCCTTTTTGGGTACCAATATATTTAATTTGCATTTAATAAAAATTTAATTTTCCCTTTATTGCCATTTCGGGTCATCAGTGTTTCACAAACACTTCTTGCTCCTTTTGACTTTTGATTGAGAAGAGATGGGGATTTCATATTTGACATGTGCATTACCTGTGACAATATATTTCCGAGCATGCTATGATTTCTGACTCCTTGACCTTGACCTTTCACGATTGACCTTATTCTTTAAAAATTCAACTTCGGTGATTATTTCTAAATGGCATAATTATGATAGGGCTTTCATATAGGGCTCAATATGTCATTAAAAATGACATCTCACCCACAAAGACACCGAAAGCGGGGGACCACAATTTTTTGAATTTGCTTGTTTATATGAAGACAAAATCATCTTATCAGCCTTTATTTAAGTTAACACGTCAAAATGTATTTTTATGCGGTTAAAGTTGACTGAAATAGTTGATTTATTTAATATATACAAATAAACCTTGAACCAAACAATAAGGTAGTCTTTCTTTAATTAAAAAGAATATGTTGACTATGTTGTTTTAAAAACAGAAACTCCGTGATTCTGGATGAGTTCTTTATCTTCAGGAAACCTTAGTCTTTAGTTTCTCTTAGAATAATGCTTTACAGTGGTGTGATATACTTCAGCTTATTCTAGACATGCTTTCACTCGTCATGAATGATTATTGATTAACAACCGTCATTATGAAAAGAAATCTCAAGCAGAGGAAGACGGTGTTTGAAGTTTTTCCTACACAATTTGATATTTCTGATTATTGAATTGTATTCACTCCGACAGAAGAAGAACAATGTTTTTGCTTCAAATAAGAAACTCTTCTTAAAATAACGCCGAGTAATAAATACTGTAACATTACGCCAAGTAAAGTCGTTTTAGGAAGCAATTGTTTGCATTCACTTTGGAAAAATTCTACATAGTTTAGCAATAATATACTAGTATGTACGTGTATGAATTTGGTGATACTCAAATCAAGTCAGATATCATTCAACGTTCTAGAAATATTTTTAGATATATGCCGATTCAGTGATTAATAAATTCTATATATATATATATATATATATATATATATATATATATATATATATATATATATATATATATATATATATATACTCAAGTTGACGATGTTTTATTACTTATTTTGTAAATTAAAGCAATCCGTCATATTCTGCCTCCATTTGCTAACAGAGACCGAGTGGGATTGGGCTGCCAGACAAACCTGTGGTCATGCACGACTTAAACTTGGAGGAAATGGTTGTTCCTCGATTGGCGGCACCACTGCAGCCCACGGGAAAACTTAAGATCCAGTTTCAGTATTCAGAAGACAGAACTTCCTTAACAGTAATCATCATTGAGGTCTTTATATTACTATACTTATTTTACTTCCTTGTCAAAAAAAAAAACACAGTATGCAACTATACATATCTAATTCTTTATTTTTGTACTTCTACGAGGGGTGATCAAAAAGTTCGCGAACTATCTCTATACTGGTATCTACACAACCACAATTCAGATTAGAAAAAAAATTAGTACACACATTGCCATACATAAGTTCTATAAATAGCATACCCTAAAATCTTGAAAATAAGACGGATTTAATAATAAGCCGGTTTTGAAAATAAGCCACCTATTTCTTGCATTAAAAATTACTCGAAAATAAGCCAGTTTTGAAAATAAGCCGGCCTTGACAATGCCTTTAAGGAAAGATGTTAAACGTTTGACGATTTCCTCGTCTTAAAAATTTGACGAGTGAAAACTTTGACGATATTTATTTACTGTGCAAAAAAAGAGTTATCTTTCTTTATTTCATTTAACCCATACCAATTTCTGCAAACGACATAGTACGAACGAGTACGAGTAACGATGTCATAGTACGAACTAAGTCTGTAGCTACTAATAAACGTATGTACATTACCAATAAAGGGTTGTTTATAAAGTTAATTTTTTTTTACCAGTAATCATGTTACGCTGCCTAAAAAAACTTAATTGCAGAACCAGCTAAAATGGTGAATTTTTTTCATGAAATTGTCAGAACAATAATTATATCTCATGTAGACGTGTACAAGCTTACGATGTGTTTTAAGGTGGTAGTAATTAAATAAGTAAATGGATAAAAGGAAGTTTTTGTTTGAAAAGCATTTAACTGCCAGGTAATACTGCCCGAGGCAAGAAACCTGCTGATCGTCAGGGCTTGGTAGTAATTACATTTCAATGTACCGTATAATTGAGTTGTTTAAATATGTGTTTGGTTGATTATTTTATCAAGTAATTCAATTGCAAGCGGATATCTTATATATTATTTTTACTTTTTTAAAACAAATTTATATTTCATGTAAATTCATATGCTGTATACAATGAAATAAACTTTTCGGGATCGGCATTCTCAGAATATAAAGTAGACGATCCTAAAGAACGTACACCGGGAAACGCCAATGAATACAAGAGCGCTCTCTTCTCTTACCAGTTTTTTGCATTGATAATAAGCCGCAATTCGAAAATAAGCCGGTCTTGAAAATAAGCCCCCACTTTCTTACCAAAACTTAAAATAAGCCGCGGCTTATTTTCAAGATTTTAGGGTATGCTGAATAAAGCTTTGCTCCTTGTTTGTGACGTCACAATGTGAAAATGGCGTCACTATGTAGGTAACTTGTGACGAAAAATGGCTCTCTCAGTCGTACTCGTTCAACAAACGACTCATCGTCTCAAGCCACGGTCCGGAGTCCGCATATAGCTCTCTCCTCCAGAATGGGAAAGTGATCGTACATTTTGGCCGTGGTTAACGACGATGCAAACGACTGTAAAATTTGACTCTCGCATGATCAGAACGGTGCCAGATGTGCATCAAAATCGGTGAGGACTAATTTAAAATATAATCAACACTGAAACCAAAACATTGTTTCTTTTATGAAAGTTATTCAGTTAGTTCGCGAACTTTTTGATCACCCCTCGTACGTCAAAAAAAGCATTCAAACGTAATAGAAACTTCATATCTCAGACAAAAGACATATTATATATTATATAATTTAGAATTTATCTCGTCTGAATCTAATTGAAAAGTTTTTTCATATTTGTTTGTACAACATATTTAAAGTTTTTTTCTTAATTTGGCAAATATGATAAGAATTCAATTGGTATTCTCCAGGCCAAAAGACTTAGAATAGAAGGTATACCAGACGATACAGAGTTGAATCCGTATGTGAAAGCATTCCTTGTACCAGGAAAATCTTTCAAATATAGAACAAAAACAATTCCAAAAACAAAGGTTAGTTTCTGCAGATAACATATCACCACATACAAGAAAAGCAGATCAAACATTTGGGATATGTTCAATTAATTTAATTTCTCGAAATAGTAAAAAGCTTTTTTTAATCGATTTCAGAATCCTGCTTTTTTAGAGAAGTTCATAATAAATGACGTACTGCCAAGCGATATTAACGATGAAACCGTTCTTGAATTCCAAGTCTATTCCTCACATCACGTGACCAGACGTCACTTAGTGGGCGTGGCATCAATATCTTTAAGGGCAATAGAAACTTTAGAAAATGGTCTAGTGGACCTCACTATCATGCCACAAACTGTTTGCAGGGTAAGTACAAGAAAAAACATACTATTTAAAGTTGTTTCTTTTCAATTATAAACAGGGATTTAGAAATAAAACACTTACCTAATATTTTTTGTTGCAAGTCTCCTACATTGAATTCTTTAATTCAATAGAAAACAAGTAGTTCTTACTTGCTTTTTTTGTATGCTTTTTCCAGTTCTGATTGTTAACGTTATGATTTTTCAATTCTTTCCTTATCTTCAGCTACATCAAGGTGATATAAGGATATCAGGCTGTTATCAACCAGTTGCTGGTAAAATGGTTTTCAACATTTTGGAAGCAAGGAACATCCCACGTGTTTCAATACTTGGTGCTGTCAGTAAGTTATTTAACAGTCTCATAAACAGATTAAAAATCAACATTGTATTTTCAAGCCTGAATTTGTGACATCAATTTTTTTGTCAACAGATCCGTATGTAAAGATTGAAATGTACGTTAATGGAGTGAGAGAAGCAAAGGGCACCACGAAGACCCGTCAGAATACTCAGGACCCCATGTGGAACCACCAGGCAGTGTTTGAAATTAACAGAGAGAACCCTAAACTTCTGGGTCATGTTTTCTTGTGTCGTGTTTTCCACAAGGACATGATGATGGGGGTCCAGGAAATAGGACAGGTAACATTCAGTAATATTGAAGTAGACACATGTGTTCAAAGAAGTTGCGGTCAAAGAAAAAATACAGTTCTTCACTTTATTTTCGCTAGATATATATAGACAAAACTTTTATGAATGTTGCTTTTTGCTGTATACATGTCACAATTGCATATTAAAAGATTGAGGGGTAATATGAAAACCATCCCACCTATCTTTCTGTAGTCATGTATTCAGTAATTTAGAAGTGAAAAAAGAATTGGATAGATTACATGATCAGTACGTACTGGTCCTAATTGTCTTTCGTTGTAAGGCTCATTATATAAATTGCATTTTAGAAGAACTTAAATTCAACTCTACAAGTGGTAATTAATCCAACTTACAGTTCCCCTTTTCAGTCCAGTCCAATACGAAAATTCGTAATATTACGAAAAAACGTAAGATTACGAGAAAGCGTAATATTACAAGTTACCGTAATATAAAACTTATATTACAATTTTTCGTAATGTAGTTAAATTACAAATACGCGTAATATAGCTAATGTAAGAGACTATATTACGAGTTTTCGTAATCCAAGACAAATTCAAGCATTGCAAGAAATTGAATGGCGGGTAGCAAAGTATGACGTTTACTACGAGATGTCACGGGCGATAACTTGTACGACTCTTACTGAGATTTGAATTCTGTGTATTTCAATAAGAATTGCACGAACAGTTAAATTATGAGACGAGGGTGTGATTTTTACGGTAGACTTCGCAAGAAAAGTAGGGAGTTCGGGTGATATAGACCAATGTATGGGCAGCGGAAAGGGCAAAAATTACAATAACTAGATGCGATCTCGTTGCGAGCAACGAGTAGGTCTTCCGTCCGTTATCTGATGAAATAAGACCTGTGTTAGGATAATTACATTGTCTAAGAAGCACAAGAATTCTTCAAAATATGTTTCGACTTTTGGCCCCTCTGTGCCCCTAATTTGAAGGGCTAACCCCATGTACTTGACATCAAATGAAAGGTCTTACTATATTGCACATTTTTTATTATATATGTATTAACAAAATATTAACCAGTAAAAAGATATAAAAGAAAACGTATCAATGTTTGCGAGATGCGTATGAGTCAATTTTTCGAGCCCAGGCGAGCCTCGATGCCTTTTTACCTGGAATGCTCTATATGCAAAATGTCACATCTACTATCCTTTCTCTACCTTCACTGAAAATCTCAGGTTGATATCTTTACTCGTTTAGGAGGAGATCTCAGGACAAGCCGACCATCTAAAAATCAGAAAATCGTCCATATCTCACGACCGGAAGTGACGACGTACTTATTAAAAATTTCCGACAAGGTTCAAATAAATATCTATCAGATCTGAAAGTTTGGTGAAAATCGGTCCAGCCGTTTTCGAGAAATCGCGTGCACAAAATCGGTAAGAAAAAAAATAATAATAACTAGAGCCGAGCTCGTTGCAAAGCAACGAATAGGTCTTCCGTTGGAGCTACGGGTAGGAAGACGTAACCTTGAGTCTAGGTCAAGCCACATTTAAAGTTATACAAGTAAGCAACCTAAAGGCTTGTAAAGGAAGAAACTTACAATGTTTCACCATGAAAAACACTGTAAAGGAATGTATGTGACCTTGAACTTTCTAAATGACCTTGCGTCAAGCAATTTTTCGCCATGAAAAACCCTGTAAAGGAATGTATGTGAACTTGAACTTTCTAAATATGACCTTGCGTCAAGCAATGACAAACTCTGTTATAAAAATCTAATACCGTATAATCCCTATTAACCGCCCCGGGCGCTTAGAAAATTTCGAAAAGGAGGCGGTTATTTTGGTATTCTCTTCATATTAATATTTAATGTCATTCTTATACTTCAAAAATTTTAAATAACAGCTAAAATAATGTCGAACTTTACTTTAAGTGAGGATAATCCACCCAATTTATGTGATATGATTCATTTTCCACTGAGAAATTGGATAATAGACAAGTTACATTTTCACTTTGTTCAAATTTTGGCAGACTTTTGATACGATTCTAGATGATTTGAATCACTGTAGAGGGGGCCCTTGTTTTCTAATCATTGAAAAAAGACCTATCGGGCGCTTATGGGGGCAGGGGTGGTTAATAGGGATCATACGGTATGTGTATTACCGACTGGAAAAGTACACACATGTTTTTTATATATTCTTTTAGTCCATGAATCCAGCCAAAACATCTTATCTTTAGTGACCTTGAACTTGAGTCAAGGTCATGTCCCACCCTGCATTATACATGTATCAACAATGTTTCACAGGTACAAATACTGTAGCGAATTTACAGTTTCTCTGTCAGTAACCTTGACTTGTCTGAATGAATGGATATGTTCAGCCTTATTTTTTCTGAGCATATACAGTATCAAATCGGAAGAATTAATTAGGTTCAACACTATGATTTAGCTAAGGATTTAACTAGAAATATGTCTATAGGACATGAATGCATCGCCAAGTGTATATTAGTAAATAATGCAACATTAAAATCTGTATTAATGTATGACGTTTGTTGAGAATTTCTTGAATAGTTTCTTAAAAATTGAAATCTTAAAAAAATGGATATAGATTATAAAATCCCCTTCAAATAATGCATAAGCTTACATAAAAATATCTCAAATGGTTTCTTTAATACTAAGGAAAATGCAAATTAAAGAAAAGTGAGGTAAAGGTCACAGGAAAGTGCAAGGTTAAAGTGTATCAGCATACTAAAGTTTGATAAAAATGTCTTGAATTAATTCTTCAAATCTGAGCACCGCCCGTGTGGCTTAGGGGTTAGAGCATCTGTTCTAGACTAAGGTTTGGATATATCTCTCAAAAGTGTGCATATATTTTGGCCACTTTTGTACATGTAAAAATGAATACATGTAAATAATCAAACTTGCATGTACAAGCATATTCCCGTAAAATTGTGCAATTGAAATATTCTTTTCGGGTTTTTCCCTTGAGTTGGAAACGTCACTTACTGGTACACTTACAATTATTTCCATTTATAACTATCGGAGTACACGATGTATTTTTAACACCGACATGCCCGCGGCTCTCTGCGGCCACGCACGTGTGAACGAGGACTCGGGTGCAAAACTTTTTGACACAAGGCAACAGAGGTGGGTGTAAACTGTAATGACATAACTGAGGGCATTGTGGCATCGCACTTTGAAAAAAATGCATAAAACAAATTCTAGACTTATAGATGTTAATAATTTAAATTGAAAAAGGATACACCCTTAAGGTAAGCCCCAATTTTTAATGCCTATATAATGTATTTGCAAAACATTTGTGTGAACCCCCCCCCCCCCCCCGTACAGATGCCTATGCTTCACAACAATATAACTGGTATGACGTTAAAATTTTTCAATAAATTTTAGTTTACATAAAATGCATGAAAACTGTAAAAAAAAAAATAGTTCAGTAAAATAATTAAGGGAGAAAGAATTTTCAAAGTACATGTATGGAAAAATCAAAATCGCTCACTTTCATATCGTTAAGTGACCATACCATAGGGTCAAGGGTCAAATGACCACTATGTAGTGTATTTACAAGCAAGCAAAAAAGTGTGTATATTTGATATATTGTGCGAATTTTGATGATGGAAAAGATGTGGAATCGTTTTTCAACATCCTAATGGACCTAGAAATAACACCAAATGTGAATATTGCAAGGGAGGTTTGTGTTTTTTGTCTATCGATTTCCTAAGCACAAAGAACAAAGGAATATGTGTCCTCCATTTTGAATTTCAATAGTTCGATCACTCACTCACTCACCCGTTCAGTTGTGATTATTATTATGGTTTGAGTCTTTCACCACCTAAAACTGTCCTATACAGACTGTTATTTCACTAATTTATGCTTTCAATCCCAAAATGCCTAAGCAAGGTAAAAAATCACAACGTGGAGGTTTTGGACACCCCCAAAGTACCAAACCTTTTTCAAAAAGACAACGTGAAAATAGTAGTGAATATGAAGATTTTGATGATGATGATGAAGCAATAGTTGACACTTTAGTGGGTGCACTAAATAAACCCGAAATTATGTCCAAATTTGTTGAATGTATCTGCTCCTCAAAGACACTGGTAAAATCACTCATCAGTCATCTACTTCCTAGTTTGACAGAAACACTACAGAGTGTACTCGATCCTCTAAGACTATCTATAGACAATCTAACTGACCAACTAAAGAAATCAGAGGAGAGGTGTGTTGAACTAGAACTAAAAAATGACGACTTGGAGCAATATACTCGCAGACAAAATCTGAGGATATCAGGAATTGTTGAAAAAAAAGGTGAAAATACTAATGCCTTGGTTGCTGGCTTTGTCAAAGAGACAATGAACGTCGACCTAGATATGAATGACATCGATAGGAGCCACCGGGTAGGGAGACCGAACTCGAAACCCAACCGAGACATAATTGTCAGATTCACATCATGGAAGGCGCGTCACAACATCATCAAAAGATGGAAAGCAGTGCACGAATATAATATACATAATAACACCTCTTACTACGTCTTCGAAGATCTTACCAAAAACCGTGCCGCGATTTCATATCATGCTAGACAACTAAAAAAAAACAGAGAAATCGAAGACACGTGGACGGCAGATGGGAAAGTATTCGTGAAATACTATGATGACGATAAATTAAAAGTGTGTACGAGAATTAGTGACCTTAAGCCTGGTGCGCATTCTCAAACAAAAACATGCGCCAGTGCGGCCATGGAAACAGTTGGACTTTCCTCTAGGGAACAAACTGAGAGTTAATTATCAAGATGTCAGAGCCCAGTCTGACAAAACAATCCTATTCACCGGTTTAAACTTGTCTTTTGAAATCTGTGATCATAATAAACAATGTAAAACACTGCATAAATTAGACGTAGAGTATAAAATTATATGCTTACCACATGAATTTGTATAACTCCATATCCACGTGCACTTATTTTTTATGGAAAACCCCTAAGTCACGTGATATAGTTCCTTGAAAGGGAAAAACACAAGTTATTTTAAGGATACCAATACACATTTTTTTATGCTGCGTTTTTTGTACTACGTACAATACTTACATTTTCCTACTATGAACTGGGAAAAACTCCCCCTTATTATTTTTGTATATATGGTATTATTATTCATCCAAGACATTTGTACGTTTTTTGTTATTTTCTTCCGTACAAATGCACTTTTTCTTTTATGTGTTCTTTTTTTCTTAAACCAGTGTAATTATTTTGCACTAAAAATGCTGAGTATATCTTTATCAACTTATAATGGATTTCTTTATACGTATTATATCTTTGTTTTCCAAGCTGACAAAATACTAAATAATATGCCTGCTGTTCCGGAAATTGTGGATCCATTCGGAATCTGTATTTATTTTGAACATGTCAACATCCTGTGTGTACCATGTGGTGAGACTCGGGTATTTTTTCTAATTTTTCAAATGATAATTTATGACACACATGATTGATCTTCTCTTATGTGTTAAAAACCAGAGTCTCCCGAATTGTTTATATATTTCTTGTTGTCTGTCGCTTACATATAACTACTCTGACTTGAGGTTCGCATGGTTTGATGCTGAATTACATGCAAGTGCTATGCTAAACGTATTCAATAATTTTCATTATTATATCTTAGTATTGGCTTTTTTACTCATAATAGGAAACTTGGAAACAAACCCTGGACCAATACCAAATACATTTAAAACACGGAATCTAAGCATAGTGCATAATAATGTATGTAGTTTACTAAACAAAGTTGACGTTGTTTACAATGAGTTGTCTGAATATGATATTATTGGTATTACTGAAACTCACCTTGATAATAATATATCCAATGATGAGATCATGTTTCATGGTTTTCATCCTCCCATTAGAAAGGATCGTAATAGGTTTGGGGGTGGAATACTATTTTATATTTCCTTAGATCTACATTTCATCACGAGAGATGATCTTAATGTCACTAATACTGAACTTCTTCGGTGTGAAATACATATGCAAGATAATAAGAAAATTTTACTTGGTCTGATATATCGACCACCTAATACAACTGTCGACTACTTTGAGCGTCTTTCTGATTCACTTGAAATTGTATTAAATGAGTCCATCCCAGTATTTCTCATGGGTGACTTTAACATTAATATGTTGAGTAGTGGAAACAATGTTTTTAAACAAAGAATGCTACAAAGTAATTTATTAAACCTGATAAATGAACCAACAAATTTTTCAGCTACCCCTGGTACATGTATAGATTTAGTTTTTACTAATAATCCAAGTATTGTAGATAATGTGTATGTAGCATCACCAATCTGTAGTACTCATTCACCAGTTAGTTTTGATATAAAATACAAAACTTTCAAACAATATGCTTACAAACGCACCATAAGAAATTACGATAATGTTAATTATAAAGATATAGAAAATGATCTTAATAAAGTCAACTGGGATTCCACAGTCTTTAATACCTCAAACATAAATGAAATATATGACAATTTCTTACACACTTATGATGCAATCTTAGATAAACATATACCTAAAAAAGTAGTCACAATTAGACCACGAGATAAACCATTTATGAATAATAGTATACGTCTAAGAATAAGACAACGGAATCGTATACACAGAAAAGCAAAACAAAGAGATTGCCCAAACTTATGGGGTCGTTTCAGAGAGCTCAGAAATGAAGTAATTTCTATGGTTAGACATGCTAAAGAAAAGTATAAGGAAAAACTTACATCTCAAATACTTAATAGAGATATACCACCAGGAAAATGGTGGCGAATTACGAAATCAATTGCAAAACTTTCTAATAAACATAAACCAATGCCTCCTATAAAATCAAATGGTCAAATTTTACTTCATCCATTAGAAAAGGCGGAAGCATTAAATAATTATTACTCAAATGTTTCTAGTGTTGATGAAAGTAAAACCATACCTGAGCATGGTCCTGGTCCCCCCTTAGTAACCATTGAAAACATAATTGTCACTGAACAAGATGTTGCTGATCAATTAAATAATTTAAATGTAAATAAACCTCCTGGCCCTGATGGGATAACACCAAAAATTCTTAAACAATTATCCTCCTCTATTTGTAAACCACTAGCGAAACTTTTTAATAAGTCATTTGAATTAAAACAATTACCTAATGTGTGGAAGCAAGCTAATATTACCCCAGTTTTTAAGGGTAAAGGTAGTCCTGAGTTAGTTAATAACTACAGGCCGATTTCACTAACTAGTGCTGTTTGCAAAATAATGGAAAAAATTATTTTTAAATATTTGTACAATTTTATATTAGAAAACAATATCTTAACAAAATACCAGTCTGGATTCCAACCTAATGACTCAACTGTCAACCAATTAGTGGAAATTTATAATACAATTATATCTAATTTAGATAAAGGCAAAGACGTCAGATTCATTTTTTGTGATATTTCAAAGGCTTTTGATAGAGTTTGGCATAAAGGTCTACTTTTTAAATTAAAATCTTATGGAATTCAAGGTACATTACTAAAATGGATAGAAAATTACTTAGATGATAGAGTTCAAAGAGTGGCTGTAAATGGTTTCTTTTCAAATTTTAAACCTATATCAGCTGGTGTTCCTCAAGGTTCTGTTCTAGGTCCTTTCTTATTCCTCCTGTATATTAATGACATAACTGAAAACTTAGTTAATAATACTAGGCTATTTGCAGATGATACATCACTGTTTATAGTGGTAGATAATGATATTAATGCAGCGGCAATCTCACTGACATCTGACTTAGATAAAATTAATAAATGGGCCTTAACATGGGGTGTGGATTTTAATCCAAGCAAAACCTGTAATGTAAATTTTACAAGAAGCTCAAATAACCATCCCCCAGTCCATTTTGGCTGTAATGGTAGCATTATTAGTGAATCTAGGTCACACTGCCATCTTGGACTTCTTTTTCAAAGTGATGCCAAATGGTCATCTCATATAAATAATTTATACGAAAAAGCTTGTTCTCGACTAAATCTTTTAAGAATGTTGAAACATCTACTAGATAGAAGTGCGTTGGTAAAAGTCTATTTTGCTTTTATTCGACCCATCTTAGAATATGGTAGCATTGTTTGGGATAATTGCTCACAAGAACTTTCAAATCTTTTAGAAAATATTCAAGTAGAAGCTGCCCGAATAATAACAGGACTCAGGAAAAATTCATCTAGAAATGCTTTGTATTTAGAATTGGGTTGGGAACCATTAAATAAGAGAAGGGAAAGACAAAAACTCTTGTTGTTCTACAAAACTGTTTATGGTATATCCCCTCTTTATTTACAAGAAATGGTTACACCTTTTATGCCACCAAATCATGGTTATAATCTTAGAAATACATGTATTGATAATTTTAATTTTGTCGTACCTCAAGCAAGGACAGTCTCATATTTCAACAGTTTTCTGCCTTCTACAATAAGATTATGGAACAATTTACCACTTGAAACAAAATGTATTGAATCTTATTCATGTTTTAAAAATGCCTTAAAGAAACCTGCTACAGATAGAATAAAGGATGTCAAAATCTTTCATTATGGAAATCGCAAAGAAAACATTACTCATTGTCAATTAAGAAATGAATCTAGTAATTTAAATGCTCACTTGTATAATCAATACCTAAGTGAAATAGCCTCTTGTACTAAGTGTGGATATACGAACGAGGATAACTATCATTTTTTCTTCAGATGTCCAGCCTATTATAATCAGAGAATGATACTTTTTGAAAATCTTAAGAGTGTAATAGAACTAGAAACAATGTCTCCTGAACAAATTTTGAAAATTTTGCTAATTGGTGATAGGCAACTACCTTATAAAGTTAACTGTTCAATTTTTGAAGCAGTCCAACAGTACATCAAGTCTTCAAAAAGATTTTAAAGTATTTTGTAATTAAGTAAAAAATAAATCCAGATATTTCTTATTTTTTCTATTTATTCCAAGTCTCAGCATTTCCATTTTCATGTGTATGTTGTATTTTCCTTGGTAATTTATCTTTGCACTTTATTATTTTTCTCTTTATTCAGTGTTGTTACTATTTCCTTTTACTTTGTATTTTCTTAAATATTAGTTTTTTGCACCTTACTTATTCTGTTTTGCTGTTTTGTTTGCACTTCTTTCTTCTTATTATTATAATTTTTTTTTTTTTTTCATTATTTTTTTATTATTATTTTCTTTTTGTCATTATATTGTATAGCGAATATGCATAAGCTTAGTAATAATTCATCTGTATAATTTAATTTAATATATTATCGGGTATTTTTTTCCCCACCTTTAGTCAACAAAAGAATTTAATGTAACTTATAAGGAATATTTTCATCATTGTAATTCATTGTCATTTCTTAACATTTGTAACCTTGACCTTGGAGAGGACTTATATAGGCCATGCCTGATGTCCAATCCAATTATGTAAGCTTACTTTACATAATAAAATAATGTTTAAATTAAAATGACCATACCGAAGAGTTATCAAACAGGTTCAATTATTTATATCATATCTAAGATTTGCAAGAATATTGACAAAGCCATACACATTTTTCAAAGTGCGTTTATATGGTCGATATTAACGCACTTTGAAAAGAAATTTTGTTTTTTTAAGTGCGTTGATTTGGTCCCAAATTTAACGCACTTTGAAAATATTTTTCAAAGTGCGTAATTTTTCAAAGTGCGTCGTAACAGGGCATACATAACGAAATTCGATTATTCGTGGACGATACATCACTGTTTGCAATAGTGGACACTAATATTAATACTCCTACATGATCTCTTAATTACAACCGATCTTGATAAAATAAAGAAATGGTCACAAATCTGATTTTTATTAGATTTTAGGTATAGGCGAATGTGTGTGGATATGTGGAAGGGATAGTGTAAATTAATTCATTCAAGATTTGCTAAATTGTTCGTTTGGGCGAAGGCTTAGAAAAAGTGACACACTGCGTGTACAGGTACACACCAGTAAATGTTATCATTAAAATAAAATTCGACGGACATTAATTTACTGGTACATGAATTTTAATTATCTGAAGACAACGTAATCTTCAGAGAATGAGGCATTATATATATTTTCTGTTTTTCATACCCCAGATTTCCTTTCTTTTGATTTACCGTTTACACAGGCCTGTGTTTTAACAGCTGTTCATAAATACTGTCAATATATGATAGGAGAAAACGATACATCTCTCGGTAATTCTTTATTTTTTTAGGAGGAAAATATAGGTGAAAATATATAGATTGACACCTTAGTATTTACCTGTGTAATTACGAGGTTACAAACCGTGACGATGACTGGACAGGATGGGCTACCCGTTATAAAAACAACTCATAATCAACTCTGCGGACCTATAATTAGTTCATTCTAATGTCTGTATTTCAAACGCAGATTAGGCTCTACATGCGTATATTTGGACATTCTTGCATATGCATTATACTTTAATTATAAAACGTGCATGTTCTGTACTTGCATGCATGTACATTATATGTCTCCGTAAAACCTTAATGAAACATTAGGAGAGCTGATAAGAAAAAATAAACGGAAACCTGCTCGCAAAAAATTACAAGTTTAATAGAAAATAATTATTTGTTCAAGGTTAATTAGTTGTCCAATGGAATAAGTTACGCATGTGTGTCTCAATCTACATACTTTGGAGGCGCGTGTGAATGTGGGATTTTGTATTGATGTATTCTGATAAACGCTCGATATTTGTATAATTGGGACGTATACAGTTGTACATTTTAAGGACGACGACAAAAGAACTTAAATTGAATTACATACATGTACATTTAACTTAAGATACAAAAAATCTATCTCTAGTAGAAATTAATCAAAGGAGCATATTTTCGATGGTATTTGAAGTGAAACAGATCATGACCTCGATAACGAGAAAAACATTTGCTATAAAAAAAATAATTATATGAAACTTTCATTTAATTCAGCAAATAAATTATTGAATGAAATGCACTAGCGACATAATCAGTCAAAGATGCTATGAAATAATCTGAAAGATTCAACATATTAATTAAATTTATCCATTCTGTGGTTTCTTTTGTGTATATGACTGGGGGTCGCTGGATAACACGCCGATTGATTCCCGGTGACCGACTTTACCCCGCGTTATCGAGGGAGGCGCGTTATATAATCGTAAACAAACAAGGTGAACGTAAAAGGCGTGCACTTAATGGCTGTGAATAGTATATGCTTTACAGTTATGTTTTATTTTCTCACTATATTGTTTGTTTTTATATGATAAGAAGAAAAGATTATCTTTTCTTCCATTTTTAGTAGACTTGATTTATACGATTTGAAAAAAAATGAAATAAAAGGGAAAATTGTCAGTGAACAATCGTGATAATTTGGGGGGAAAACACAAAACACTTCAAGAACCTTATTCTAAAAAATATTAGCATCCAATGTAGCCATGTTTATCATTTATAGTAAGTTTGTTTTAGTTTACACGCATGAGAGCTCGCGTTTACGTGCTGAGTGAAAAGAATTACCTGTACATATATGGGTCATGTATCTAGCTCATTTAAAACAAGACTCGAACAAAACAATTTCAAGAGATAATAAGATGTTAAAGCAAACCTTCATAATCGACAGTCATTCCGAAATATTTACCTTTTTTGAGTTATAAAGCAAAAACTTTCAAGGGCCCTAGATCCCTAATTTTAGGGGCCAGCCCCTTTTAAATGATATTATATGAAAGCTCGTAAAATTATGCACAACTTTTATTCTACATGTCTTAACAAAATATTTTTAGTTTTCAAGATAAAAAGGAAAATATGTGTTAATTTTCGCTCTTTTAGGCGTTCTAATTTTTGACCCCTATATAGCGCCATTTTAAATAAAGAAATCGAAAAACAAAAACCGATGTGCACAACTTCAATCCTTCTGTTATCTAAAACCAGTAAAATTTCTGCTCCAGCTTTTGTGGCCTCTGAGCCTTTGTCTGGAAATGAAAGCCTATAAATTTTTGTTTAAAGGGAAATAACTCAAAATCGGAAGTGACTTTTTGAAATTTTAGACAGCATTCTGATAGAGTTTATTATCGTCTATAATGTCTGAAAATTTGAGCAAAATCCATTGAGAAATGAGTGAGATATGAGGCCTCAAAGTTGGCGTCTAGGAAGAAAAAAAAAAAAGAATAATAAGAATAATCTTAATCATCAGAATCAGTAGAAGGTCTTCCGTTGGAAACGGAAGACCTTAATAATAGGGAAAAAGAAACCGAAGAATAACAAGAAGGTCTTCCGTTGGAGACGGAAGACCTTAATAACTAGATGCGATCTCGTTGCGAGCAACGAGTAGGTCTTCCGTCCGAATTTTCGATAAGATGAGATATGACTTTGACTATGATCTTTGATAAAATATCATGGAATCATGCCTTTTCTCTTTTGATTAAATCCTTTTGATTTAGATGATATCATCAATGCGTACTTAATTTGCACATTAATTCTTTTCTTTTTTCTACTTTGAGAAACAACCAAAACCAATTAAAGAAGACTTGTAAGGAGACCTTGGATTATGAATGTAGTTTGACACAGAATTGCAACGAATCTACGACGTGACAATCCAAGTATCCCTACACATTTCATTGCTCCTTATGTTACTTTCGTTCAAGCAAACGCTCGGCTGCCTCTGTTAACCGCTATTGCGAAATGTCGGAATTGACAGAGACCGCCGCCATTTCGTTCCCGCTTCAGATTTTTGAAAGTTAATATCTCGAGTTTGAATTTATAAATTTACAAACGAATGATATATTCAGCCTAATAAGAAATGTTTCTATCAACTATACTAATATAATTTGAAAAGAATTGAAAAACAAAAAGTTAAAGACGAGAGACTTTTGGCCCCTCTATACCCCTAATTTGAAGGACTAACCCCGTTTATTTGATATCAAATGAAAGGTTTTACTATATTGCACATTTCTTATTATATATGTCTTAACAAAATATTAAGAGGTAAAAAGATATAAAAGAAAACGTGTCTATTTTTGCGAGATGAGTATGAGGCTATTTTTCGATCCCAGGCGAGCGTAGATGCCTTTTTACCTGGAAAGCTCTATATGCAAAATGTCACATCTACTATCTTTCCTCCACCTTCACTGAAAATCTCAAGTCGATATCTTACGTCGTTTAGGAGGAGATCTCAGGACAAGCTGACCCTCTAAAAATCAGAAAATCGTCCATATCTCACGACCGGAAGTGACGACGTACTTACAAAAAATTTCCGTCAAGGTTCAGATAAATATCTATCAGATCTGAAAATTTGGTGAGAATCGGTCCAGCCGTTTCTGAGAAATCGCGTGCACAAAATCGGTAAGAAAAATAATAATAACTAGATGCGATCTCGTTGCAAGCAACGAGTAGGTCTTCCGTCCGAATTTTCGATAAGATGAGATATGACTTTGACTATGATCTTTGATAAAACATCATGGAATCATGCCTGTTCTCTTTTGATTTGGATAATATCATCAATGCGTACTTATTTTGCACATTAATTCTTTTCTTTTTTCTACTTTGAGAAACAACCAAAACTAATTAAAGAAAACTTGTAAGGAGACCTTGGATTATGAATGTACTTTGACACAGAATTGCAACGAACCTACGACGTGACAATCCAAGTATCCCTACACATTTCATTGCTCCTTATGTCACTTTCTTCAAGCAAACGCTCGGCTGCCTCTGTTAACCGCTATTGCGAAATGTCGGAATTGACAGAGACCGCCGCCAATTAGTTCCCGCTTCAGATTTTTGAATGTTAATATCTCGAGTTTGAATTTATAAATTTACAAACGAATTATATATTCAGCCTAATAAGAAATGTTTCTATCAACTATACTAATATCATTTGAAAATATTGAAAAACAAAAAAGTTAAAGACGAGAGACATTTGGCCCCTCTATGCCCCTAATTTGAAGGACTAACCCCGTTTACTTGATATCAAATGAAAGGTCTTACTATATTGCACATCTTTTATTATATATGTCTTAACAAAATATTAAGAGGTAAAAAGATATAAAAGAAAACGTGTCAATTTTTGCGAGATGAGTATGAGGCTATTTTTCGATCCCAGGCGAGCGTCGATGCCTTCTTACCTGTAAAGCTCTATATGCAAAATGTCACATCTACTATCCTTCCTCTACCTTCACTGAAAATCTCAAGTCGATATCTTAAGTCGTTTAGGAGGAGATCTCAGGACAAGCTGACCCTCTAAAAATCAGTAAATCGTCCATATCTCACGACCGGAAGTGACGACGTACTTACGAAAAATTTCCGACAAGGTTCAGATAAATATCTATCAGATCTGAAAATTTGGTGAGAATCGGTCCAGCTGTTTCTGAGAAATCGCGTGCACAAAATCGGTAAGAAAAATAATAATAATAATAATAACTAGATACGATCTCGTTGCGAGCAACGAGTGGGTCTTCCGTCTGATTCTTGATAAGAAGAGATAAGATTTTGATTGAGAATTTCATTCTGAATAATGATAAAGATTGTAAAGAAGAACAATTTTGCCTTCATAATCTGTAAACAGACATTGAACATTAAAGACTTAAAAATTCAACTTTTGGCCCCTCACGGCCCCTAATATTAGGGATCAGCCCTTTTTTTCCTTACATCGTCTAAAAGCTCTCAGGATTTTGAACACTTTTTGTTCAACAACTATTCAGAGATTCTCTTTCATTTTCAAGTTATTAAAGAAAGAAATATTTAGGGGCCAACCCTTCAACTCCTTAATGGGCACATTTAGCGAAAAATGAAAGGTTGCATATTGTTTAGAACATTATTTTGAACATCTTTTGTTCAATATTACTTATTAAAATATTTCCGACTTTTGAGATATAAAGCGTCAAAGATTACGCATTCTGGCCCCTTGTGGCCCCTTATTATGCACCATAGGACATTCAAATTATAATATATAGTTGTAGATTGTTGAGATAAACATTTTTGCTTCAGTAATGTATAACAAAATATTGACTGCTAAAGAGTTATCGATTGAAGACTTTTGGCCCCTCTCGGCCCTTAATTTGAGTGCCCAGCCCCTTTTTCTTGATTTCATCTTAAAGCTCTTAGGAGTTTGAACAATTTTTGTGCAACAACTATTCAGAGATTCTCTTTCATTTTTGAGTTATTTGCAAAAGAAATATTTAGGGGCCACCCCTACAACTCCTTAATGGGGACGTTTAGCTAAAAATGAAAGATTGCATATTGCTCAGAACATGATTTTGAACATCCTTTGTTTAATATTACTTATCAAAATATTTTCCACTTTTGAGATATTAAGCTTCAAAGATTAAGAATTCTGACCCCTTGTGGCCCCTAATTATGTACCATACGATATAAATAACATTATATATAGTTGTAGATTGTTGAGATAAACATTTTTGTTTCAGTAATGTATTACAAAATATTGACTGCTAAAGAGTTATCAAATAAATACTTTTGGCCCCTCGTAGCCCCTAATGTGATGAGTCAGCACTTTTTTCTTGATATCATATTAAAGATCTTGTTATTCTGCACAAATATTACTCAGTATGTGTTAACAAAATAATTATACTTTAAAAGATATGATTCAAAATGTCTCAAAAAATCAGTCATGATTCGTGTCCTAAATTTTGACCCCTACCGAGCTTCCATACTAGGCACGTCCAGAAATTTTGAAAACATAGGTACAAAACTATAACATGTCGTCTATCATTCCTGAAAAATTCAGCCTTCTAGCGTTTCTCGTTTTTGAGTTTTTGACCGGACAAAAATGTCATATAAAAATCGATTAAAGGGCGATAACTTTTGACCGGAAGTGAATTTCCAAAAATCAAGAAAATTGGATCAGGTTCACATTATGACAGATCATCTCTAAAATTTTCAAGTGAATCGACCAAACCGTCTCTGAGAAATCGTCTGCACAAAAATTGGTATGGAGAAAAATAATAATAATAATAAGAAAAAAAGTGAAAAAGAAACAATAGAATAATAGGAGGGTCTTCCGTTGGAGACGGAAGACCCTAATAATAGGGAAAAAGAAACCGAACGAAAACAATAAGGTCTTCCGTTGGAGACGGAAGACCTTAATAATAATAATAATAATAGGGAAAAAGAAACCGAACGAAAACAATAAGGTCTTCCGTTGGAGACGGAAGACCTTAATAAGAAAACAAACAATTATTTTATTTCAATGACCATAAAAACCTAACAAATGATATACAATGCATGATCAACAGACCTTTTCGCACAACAAATATACACTAAAGCAAAACCAGCGAACAAGTACGTAACAAACATACATAAATGCAAAACCAACGACCATCTTTGCAGTACAAATGTACATAAAAACACGACAAACGAAAAATACTTAACCAACGTGCACGCGGTAAATCTAGTCTTCCCGACTCCCGGCTCCCGACGGTCCCGATTTCTTTTCTTTTTTTTCTTTTTTTGAAAGTCTTCACACTTCTCAGGCAAATTTCTAGGTTTAAAAAAATTCATTCATTGTTAAGTTTTTAAAATCTTTTTTTCAGCTAGATTGAAATTTTTTCTTTGGTTACCCCCTCCTTTAAAAACGATGCTACGTCAATGTATAACAATGCAGTACTTTCATTTTGCATTGTTTTACCATAAGTACAATGTTAGATTTAGCTATTTTTATGAAGATTTTGATAAAAATCTTTTTTGAAATCAAATCATTTTGATGTTATAATTTTTTATAGAATTTAATTGTTCATTTTTTTATTAACACCACCAATTTTCACTGATATGCTAAATTCAATCTTTTTGAGAAGAAATATCTTCTCAATATCAATACCTGAAATATCTTTTAAAATACATGGACACAGATTTAAATTTAATTTATTTCGTCTTAAAGTTATTGAAACAAGATTGCCACTTTTCCTAAGTATTAAGAATAAAATTAAAATTTGTGAGATTGCAAGGATGTATCAATCAAACCCATCCAAAAATTTGAAGTTTCAATAACTTTTAGATGAAATAAGATTTTTAATTTATTTTTGTGTGAAATGCTATTAAAGTACATAAGTCATAATATTATACAGAAAATATTAACTTCAAATCTGTGTCCATGCACCTTTACTATCTACGACACGTTACGTCTCTCTGTATCGATGTCCGTTTTTGGTTTTCATATTTATAACGGAGTACTACATTTACCGCTTTTTGGAAGGTGATACTGCTGATTCAGTAATAAATACGCAAATTTGTTAGAGTTTTTACATATTATTGAATTCATTTAAAAAGAAAATGTGCCTGAGAAGTTTGAAGAGTTTCTTTGCATCGACGAAAAAGAAATTAAAAAAAAAATCCGATACCGTCGGGAGCCGGGAGTCGTGAAGACTAGATTTACCGCGTGCACGTTGGTTAAGTTTTTTTCGTTTGTCGTGTTTTTATGTACGTTTGTACTGCAAAGATGATCGTTGGTTTTGCATTTATGTATGTTTGTTACGTACTTGTTCGTTTGTTATGCTTTAATGTATACTTGTTGTGCGAAAAGGTCTGTTGATTATGCATTGTATATCATTTGTTAAGTTTTTATGATCATTGAAATTAAAATAATTGTTTGTTTTCTCATTATGGTAATTTTTGCCCTTTCCGCAGCCCATACCAATGCGACATGCTTAAGCGAATATTGAAATTTACTGGAAAATTGGTCTTATCCTTGGGAAAATTCCTATAAAAGAATAATAAAAGAAATTGTCCACTCACCCATCGCAGGTGGTACTTTCTTCTTGAATTTCCGTGCTTTCTGATAGGCGTAACTGACTAAACTGACCGCGTGCTATCAATAGCCGTGGAATCTGATATATTACTGACGTCATACTTTGCTACCCACCACTCAATTTCTTGCAATGCTTGAATTTGTCTTTGATTACGAAAACTTGTAATATAGTCACTTACAATCTGCTATATTACACGTATTCGTAATTTAACTACATTACGAAAAATTGTAATATTAGTTTTATATTACGCTAACTTGTAATATTACGCTTTTTCGTAATCTTACGTTTTTTCGTAATATTACGAATTTTCGTATTGGACTGGACTGCTTTTAAGGAAGAAATTCTTCAAAATCAGATGTCAATTTTAAATATTTTTAAGATCCCAAAGAATCAAAATGATTTTGAATTTGAACTACCATTATATCTATATTGGATTCCGAAACTACATGAAAATCATTACAAACAAAGATTCAAATATGTAGTGGGTTCCAGTAATGTTCAAACAAGCCTCTTTCTTTACTCCTCACTAAGATATTAACAGTAGTAAAGGAGAAACTTTAAGAGGACTGTGCTACAATACATTCAAGAAGCGGAGTAAATCCGATGTGGATACTTAAAATTCCTAGGAACTTTTGGACAGTTTGAAATCACAGACAGTTTGAAATCACAAGATTTTACCACAATCAACAGCTTAAAACCACGACTTTTCAACTTTATACACAAACATTCCATATGATAAATTAAAGTGCAAGCTTTTTGATATCATTGAAAGCTGCTTTTTCAATAAAAATGGAACTCGTAAATTTAATTACTTACCTTGTCATTGGTCATTTGCAAAATTATTTATTGTTAAAAAAACATTCTGATTGTACACACAAGCACTCTGAAGTTGACATCAAAAAGATGCTTGAGTTTTTGATTGACAGTATCTATGTTGTTTATGGAGACTTGGTCTTCCAATGATCTTTTGGAATTCCCATGGATACCAATTGCACCCCGTTATTAGCAGACCTATTTTTGTATTTATAAGAAGCATATTTAGTCCAAAATCGTATGTGTGAAAAGAAGAAAACACTTACTGTGGCCCTCAACTCGTCATTTAGATATATCGATAACGTATTGTCAATTAACAATAGTAATTTCCATTCTTATGTCGATACGATATATTCTGATGAGCTTGAGATAAAAGATACCACAGAGTCTGACACATCTGTTTCATACTTGGATATTTCACTTGAAAAAGACGTTAATGGTAATCTAACAACGAAGCACTATGATAAACCTGATGACTTCAACTTTTCAATCTTCAACTTCCCTTTCTTATGCAGCAGTATACCTTCATCACCTGCACAGGGAGTTTATATCTCTTAGTTGATTCGATAAGCAAGACCATGCTCTACATGTGAACAATTTCTAAAACGAGGTAAACTGGGTATTGATAAACAAGTTGATGAAACAAGAATATCAGCAGTCTCGTTTAAAGTCGTCATTTCGTAAATTTTATGGTCGATACAATGACCTTGTCAGCAAAACAATTTAACATTGAGTCAAATGCTGAATTGACGTTTTTCATACTTATTGTTAGTCCGTTATTTATACACTGAATTGAGGACAGATTTTTCCGTTAATTCCCGATTATGACAAGGAGCACACGGCGGGTGTGACCGGTCGGCAGGGGATGCTCACTCCTCCTTGGTACCTGATCTTACCTCTGATGCTTTGGAGGTCCGTGATTGCTCTGCTCCTATTTTGTATTGTTTTATGGATTTTTCGTCTTGAATACTGTTCGTTGTCTCCTTATATTTCATTTTATATAAGAATAAATTTTGCGCGAGCAGATCGTCTCGCGTGTTTACACGAATATTTTCGTGAAGTTCTCGGAAATAAAAGTGATTGACAGTAATTGGTATATACGAGATCTAACTTGTACGTCATTTTTCTGATCAACATTGTCAAGTTCATTGATTAAAAAAAAAAAGATGTGACGATAACAAAAAAAATCATAAAAATTTTCCTTTCCCGCCAAACAAGATGGCATAACTTTTTTTTAACTTGGATAAAAATTTACAGCATTTTTTGTAATTTTTAATACCACTTGCTCATCATCTATTAAAGAGGTAGGAATTAAGTTTAACAGTATCAAAGTGAAGAGATGATATGCATATATTTTTTTTCATATTTTTATAATTCTGAGTAAATATTTTGTGTTTACGAATTTACAGGTAGAATTTGGTTGGCACAGCCATGGGGAACAATTGGACCATTGGTATGACATAATGGAACACCCGCATCGTCCCACGGATTACTGGCACCAAATTATTAAAACCAGTAAACTACAAACATAACACACACGAACGAGTAAAATAAAAATATCAGCCAAAAGTATAAAACCAACAGGAAGCACAAACAGAATTTAAAAACTCTGGAAACCAGAGGGCATTATGTTACTACTCTGTGAACAGTGTGTTTATCTCGTGAATGAATATCAGAATCCTCACCTATGTTTGTTAAATAAAATGGATGAAAGTAATTAACCGTCTATCTTCAATTATATTTCTTTTTACATTTGGAGGTGCTATTTTCGTTTCATCCCTTTTACTTTATTAACAAATGTCATCTGAAATTGAAATTAGCGGAGAAATTACAGAGTCAAGGCAGTGTAATAAACTGTTCACCTTTACAGGTTTTTGTAACAGAGGAAGAAGGGGCTGTAATTCAGCCTCTTCCTTACATGGTAATCTTAGACAGACATGACCAAATTCTGCGTTTTGTTTGTATTATTCTGACAGATTATGAATGTTAAGTCTTTTCTCAGTGTTTGCTGCATTTTTCTGATTCTTTTGTGTGTAAGTTTTATATTGACACGAAGGAAATCATTTAATATCAGAAAATGAACTAGTTTTTCACATTTCATAAATAAGTATTGTTGATATTTTTTTATCTTGTTTACAATGAACTGAGATTCATACATTTTTACTTAAAGAAATTCGATTTTTATGATACCAGTTTTGCAAAGAAGATTTGAAGGTAATTTGCTGAACAACACAGAAAGGAACATACGGCCGGTAAATTTATATAGATGTCAATATACACATTTTTTATGTTTCTCTGAATCTAAAAATGTACTAGTCAGGATACCTCACTGTTTTAATATCATGAGTAATACTGATTGAAATATTATATCACAGCTGTAAGTAATACTGTGTGAAATATTATAACATAACTAGAGGTAATTCTGATTGAAATATTATATAATAATTTTAAGAAATGCTTAAATGTTATGTCAAAACTCTACGGTATACATTTACTTTATATTGATTGAAAGATTCTTGCTTTAAAATACAAAAGCCAAACACTATTGATTGTAATATTTCTGATTACAGACAGGTAATTTTGTGTAAAAATGATCTCAGTGGTGGGGCAACATTAAAGGGACAGTTATGAGTGTATTTCATAGCGTTAAGATGAATAGAATGTGATCTGTGTGATGTTTTGTTATTTCACGTATCTTTAAGCCCTTATTTCTTCTTTAGGAGTTTTGAAGAGTGATAAACTTATCTTCACGAAAGAATCTTTTATATGAAAGGATATATTTTGTGATTAATATAAGTATTTGTTAATATCTAAGTGTATTCATTAAAAATCAATTAAGCAGTCATCTCTATCATACCCATTTTAGTAAAACAGATAGATACTGTTGTTAATTCAATATGTGATATCTATCATATTTTTATTCTGTAACTGTTGTTAATTGTGGAATCTTGTAAAAAGAAATTTGTTGACATTAATTTTATTGATGAATAAAAATCTGTTTTACGCATTTTGTTCTATATATAGTTTTGTGCATTAATGTCAGTTTTAATTAATATGATGTAAATTACTAAACAAATAAGGCGAATTCTACTAATGAACATAAAATAAACTCTGCATACGAAATAACGTCGAGTATATGATCGAAGAGACGTTATTGATAGAACTGACTGAAACCTTCATTTGTCGTTTTTTTTAAGTTGACTTCCTGTTGTAATCATTGTGAACATAATTGAAAAAAGAATGGTTTAAAAGATGTAAAATTCAAAGAGCTCCGAACTTATAAAAGCAAACAGAATTTCATTTCTACTTAAAATATCGAGATAATGAACAGACATCAAAATCAAAAGTCCATTGAACCAAAACAAATCGGAAGCAGAGAAAAAAGGCCCTTTATGAACATCTGAGGTGGGATCAGGTGCCACGGAGGAAAAGGCATCCCCTGTTCATTGGTATAGTTTGCAAAGTGTTCCTTGTCAGTGTTAAAAAAAAAAATTCAGCGTGTGAATAATACCCTAACAATTAGTTTGAAAACCATCAGTCACCATTTGAATTTATGTACTTATTAACATTGATTTTGTTTCTTTGATTTGATTCCCTTAAATATATCAACAATTTAGATTTTTCATCGTAATAATAAGAAATAAACATTCTAAACTATATATTTGAAAAACAAAAGGGGGCACCGAAATGATTGACAAGGGGAAAAAACTAAATCTCAAATAAAAATCAAAAATTTTCGCTTCCTCTGAAAGATCTTCCAATTTATGACTTTTTTAATGCAATAAATTGGCAAAAATCTACATCACTGCAACAGTAAAAGGAACTAAGCAACATTTAGATGAAAAAAATTCTATTGTGGGAGTACAAACGATACACGTACGGCTTCCTACTAGCTTAGGCTAGTGGGTTATTTGCTCATTTGGTAGAGCACTGAACTGGCAAGTCAGAGGCCTCGGGTTCAATCCCACTTAAGTAGAGACACTTAATTGTTTCTGTTACACTATCAAAGTAGTTAACTTAAAAAAGTTCGAGACAGCTCCTACCACCCCCTCCCCCCGGGCATTAAAAGTTTATACAATACACAGAATAAAAAGAAAGTATTATCATGTTTACATTTTAAATACCTGAATTTTTAAAGAGTGTGACAGGTTTTTTATCAACTCTTTCATAGACCAGAACTATTTTTAGTCTAGACTTTTTTCAGCAGTGTACTAATTTATAAATGCCAGCGAAATGTATATACATAGTAGTTTCAATTTTTAAGTCATTCTCCCATAGCACATAATGTAACAAAAGGTCGCAATTTTGAAGCCAAAAATAGAAAACAATGTGATATAAATTTCTCACAATAATTGTAACCATCCACTCTCGTATCAACATTGTATTACGTTAAGATATATCCAGAATTCATTTTATAAAGTGGGTTGTGATAACCTTTCAATAGATACACCACTATTGCATGAATTACCCGGATATATGGAGAAAACGAATAGTATTCAAGTTCACAAGTCCATGAAACAATACAACATAGGAGCAGAGCAATCACGGACCTCCAAAACATCAGAGGTGGAATCAGAGTGATCACCCCCTTTCACCGGTCACATCCGCCCTGTGCTCCTAACCGTGAAATAATGGAAAAAAATCCATCGACAATACTTTGTGTAGATAATGATCTAACAATAAGTATGGAAAACTTTTGAATCAATGATAAATTGTATTTGCTGACAAGGTCAGTGTATCGACCATAGAACTTACGAAATGATGACTTTAAACGAGACTGCTGAAATTCTTCTTTCAGCAACTCGTTTGTCAATAGCTTACCTCATAAAAACTTCAAGAGTACTGTGCAACAATATATTCAACAAGTGGTATGAATCAGATGTGGATACTCAAAAATTCCAAAGAGCTTTTGGACAATTTGAAATCACAAGATTTTACCAAAATCAACAGCTTAAAAACTTACGACTTTTCAACTTTATACACCATTCCTCACGATAAATTTAAAGCCAGGCTTTTTGATATCATTGACAGCTGCTTTTTCAATAAAAATGGAACTTGTAAATTTACTTACCTCATCATTGGTCATTCGTAAAATTATTATTTTAAAACACATTCTGACTGTACACACATGTATCCTGAAGTTGACATAAAAAAGATGCTTGAGTTTCTGATTGACAATATCTATGTGGTTTTTGGAGACCAGGTCTTCCAACAATCTATTGGAATTCCCATGGGTACAAATTACGCTTCGTTATTAGCAGACTTATTTTTGTATTCATATGAAGCAGAATTTATGCAAAATCTTATGCCTGAAAAAGAAGAAAACACTTGCTGTGGCCTTCAACTCGTCATTTAGATATATCGACGACATATTGTCAATTAACAATGGTAATTTCCATTCCTATGTCGATACGATATATCCTGATGAGCTTGAGATAAAAGATACCACAGAGTCTGAGACATCTGTTTCATACTTGGATGTTTTACTTGAAAAAGACACTAATGGTAATCTAACAACCAAGCTCTATGATAAACGTGATGACTGTAACTTTTCTATCGTCAACTTCCCTTACCTATGCAGCAATATACCTTCATCACCTGCATACGGAGTTTACATATCTCAGTTGATTCGATACGCTAGAGCATGCTCTGCGTATGTAATTTCTAAAACGAGGTAAATTATTGACAAACAAGTTGATGAAACAAGAATATCAGCAGTCTCGTTTAAAGTCATCATTTTTAAAGTTCTATGGTCGATACCATGACCTTGTCAGCAAATACAATTTATCATTGAGTCAAATGCTGGCTGACGTTTTTCATACTAATTGTTAGTCTATTTATACTGAATTTATACACTGAATTGACGACGGATTTTTCCGTTATTTCCTGATCATGACAAGGAGCACACACCGGGTGTGACCGGTCGGCAGGGGATGCTCACTCCTCCATGGCACCTGATCCCACTTTTGATGTTTTTGAGGTCCGTGTTTGCTCTGTATTGTTTTATGGACTTTGATATTGAATACTGTTCGTTATCTCCATATTCTTCCGTTAAAAAATTGTTCATACGTAGACCATGCTCTTGTGTATCGAATCAACTGAGAGATATAAACCCCATATGCAGGTGATGAAGGCATATTGCTGCATAAGTAAAGGAAATTGACAATTGAAATGTTAACGTCATATTGTTTGTCTTAAAGCTTGGTTGTTAGATGAGCATTAGTTCCTTTTCAAGTAAAATATCTAAGTATGAAACAGATGTGTCAGATTGTGTAGGATCTTTTATGTCAAGCTCACTGGGATATATCGTATCGATATAAGAATGGAAATTACCATTGTTCAATGGCAATACGTCGTCTATACGTATATCGAGTTGAAGGGCACTGCAAGTGTTCTCATCTTTTCACGTAAAAGATTTTGGACAAATTCTTCTTCATAGGTATAGAAAAATAGGCCTGCTTATAACGGGGCGCAATTAAAACATAAAGAGTGTCTACAAAAATATATAATATTTATAATAACAAGAATAAGAAAAACCTTCTATAGAAAAAAAAACACACTTTAAAACTCATCGTAATTTATCGTCTAAATTACTTCACAAGCAACATTTTTTATCTTACACAAAGCATTATTTATATTTACCCTATATGCGCCCTAGTTACTTAACATACAAGCCTTGTTAAGTTTTGTGAAGTTCAAGTCCGCCAATTTCCATGTGCTTTTTAACTATTTTCCAGTTATATTAAAGAACAAAAATATGTACAAATGATGCAAAAAAACAAGAAGAAACTAAAAAAAATCCAAAAGACAAAAAAAAAAAAAAAAAAGAACCAAAAAAAACCAAAAAAAACCAAACAATATCGTTAACAAAAAAAATGAAGAAATTAAAGGGACATGGATACAATATCATCTAAAAATTCTCAAATTTTATTTTTATTTTTTCGATTTTTTAAATTTCACAATGTTATTACTAGTGTGTTTCTAATGATCATCAAAAATTTAATGTCAGTTGTTGAGATACAAGAGAGTTTTTGAGCTCCCAATATTTTTTATGAAAATAAAGCACATGCCGTTTTTTGTTTATATAGGTTAAATAGATTGTACTTATCTTCGTTCAAAGCAAATTTTCATTATACAATTTACTGCTAAATGCAATGGAACAGCTTCTAGTGCTTTGTTGAACCTCGTTTCATAATAAACACGACATTTTCTAAATGTAAAGAAAAACAAGATACAAGACTTGCTTAGATTATAAAGAACTTTAAGTTCTTTTTCTCATTTGTAAATCAACAAATGACATTCAAACTTTTGCTGATCATCAGAATTGCTATCAGTTAGAAATTGTAAACAAACATTAAAAATGGTAAAATAAAATTTCAGTTGAAACCATGTCCATGTCTCTTTAATTTAATGTTAAACCATGTAAATAAAGTTATCAAGCTGTTTTTAAAAATTCTATAAATCTAGATTCTGGCTAATTATGATTGGAAAGGCCGCAAGGTACAGTTAAACTCCTACGTCATAGAACATCGCCAACCGATTTTGGCACCAAAGAAAAATAAATCAATTTTCATATTGTCTGAACTGCTCCCTTTTCGTATTGTTTCAATTTAATGTGATTACTTTACTAGTCTCGTTCAACCAGACCCTCGGCTGTCTCCGTAAATCTCCGACCACCCAGAGGGTCTGGTAAAGATACGTGATATCGTTTGTAACGCCAAAACGAGGCTTACCGAAATTCTGGTAAAGTTTTTGATTGGCTGAAAAGAACACACCTACAAGATTTAAACAAATACATGATAAATCAGCAGAAAAATAACTTAAAGATGTGAAAGTTATATGTCTAAAAGTTAAAACCGTTAGAGAGGAATTGTTAACGGTAATGCCCACCAGTTAAAGGTAAGTGTGTTTTATTATGTCTTGCAAATATTCTGTACGAAAGCAAAAGTGAAAGTAGTGAAGCCCTACCTGCCTAATACACATTCCTTCGATTGATATAGTAATTTCTCGTTTGGTATCCCTTATTACAGATCAGTTTATTAAGATAAAGTCACAATTGAGCAGAAGAAACGTCTTGAACGTTTGATTACAAAAAGGATTTTTTAAATGAAAACAAGATAGCGCCCTCTTTCGGTTACAAACGCCTACGTGATTCTTTACCAGACTCTCTGCTGGTCGGAGTTCACGGAGACAGCCGAGCGTCTGGTTGAACGAGACTATTACTTTACTTCCATATATACTGAAAGGAAAAAGAAACGCATAATAAACTTTTGAATAAAATTAAAACTTTTATTTCTAATATATTTTCCAGTATTGTTATCCAACAATTTAATCCATTTTTAAGCAACAAGTAACCAAAATCTTGTATGACTTTGACTGTTAATTCCTGAGTTATTGAAATTGATATGTCGATACCCCCCAAAATTAAAATAAAAATTCTCATCATCTCCCTTGCGCATCAGTAACAGTCTTGATTTTCTTGTGCATTGAGTTCATCAGAGCATTTATCTTTCTCATAGAATTATCATTTAAGCCTTTCGACGATAGCCTTAATGGCTGAGAGTAGCTGTGTTATTCCAAAGCCAACAAATCCCCCCGCCCAATGAATCTCACGAATTTTTGATTTAGGATAGAATTTACAGAATCTAGCTGATTTGGTACACGTGCATGTTTCTAAGGAAGTCTCGACAAACACTGGCTACATTTTCTCAGCGTGAACATGCTAAAACATTACGCATACTGCACGTACGTGCGCGTGTGAGAGAAAATCGACGTAAAGTTGCCAAGCTTGCGTACCAAATTAGAGCAGAGAGTTTCTGTCCGTATTATGGTGAAAATATGAGTCTGACTGTCTAGTGTAAAAAAATCGGTGTCAGTGATAGTGACTTGACAATAACCGAGGTAGCATGATGAAAAGCCCTATCTTGATGTGACGTTGTTACGCGCCAACGTCACCGTCATGGTTGGTTGGAAACCTTTTAAGTTACTCTCTGACAATCGAAAAAACTTTTTTGGTTGAAAATTTAAAAACAAACTGCACAGGAACATGTTGTTGCCTTTTTATTCACTTATGGAACTCAATTATTAGACCCCATGTAACTTCTGTCAGCCATATCATGATTGCAAGAAATTTATACTGACAACAAATATCGGAAAATGATGTCTGTAACTTTAATGCATCGATTGTCACTACAAAATGGGGCCACAAAAATATCATAATCAACATGCACGTGTATTTGGCTTTTTATCACTTCCCATACGTGACGCCATACATTTCATGGTTGAGTAATTTTGACCATCGATTTTAGTGCACAGTAGCCAAATTACACATCTGACCAATTTTCATAATTTTCGGTCACATAGTAAAATATTTTTCGCTATAATGCTATTATGCGTTTCTATTTCCTTTCAGTATATATATATATGTAGAAAGCACATTTACATGGATACCCACTTCCGCCCCAGCCCGGGGTTGAACTCTCGACCTTCGGAATCTGTCTCCTAGCAGTGCAGGAACAGCGCGCTAGACCGCTCGGCTATCTAGGCAAGTTAAAATAACTTGCTTTATATATTCTCGCGGCGCTGTCCTACACTACACGGTCATTGAGAATAGAAGTGAGATACAGTTATTTGGACATAAGTTTTAACAGAGGATTGTTACCAATACATGTTGTAATGAAATTAATTATTATTTATAAAGCACAATTTATATATATATATATATATATATATATTTCAATTGTGGTTAGAATGAACTTACTGTATCAATTTATGATTTTGTTTAAGACTTCCCATATTGTTTTTATAAATTTATGTGAATAATGACATGTTCTACACAGCTAAAGGTGGAATTTGTTGATATTCCTCTAAATTGTATACACAACAAGTACAGCAAAGCTAGAGGTTGAGGGCCCCCGGCAGAGCCGACCTGAGTGATATGTTTTAATGCCGATTGTTTGATATTTTCCCAGTTATACAGACAACAAACGTATCACTGTAAGATTTGCTAATGGGTGAAATATATGGAGATAACAAACAGTATTCAAGATCAAAAGTCCATAAACAATACAAAATAAGAGCAGAGCAAACACGGACTAACAATAAGGCCAGCATTTTTTTATTTTTAGGTTTACAAACCCGCCGCTCAAGTTTTTGAATTTTCAGAAAAAAAAAATAAAATTGAGAAAAACAGATTTTTTCTTTCCGATGTCAAATTTGAATCGGGAACGAGATTTCAAATTTACGAACTCGTACTTCCGGTTTTAAATGCATGATGGCGGGTAATGAATGGTAATGAACGTAGATTTGTAAAGTCCATAGCAGCACTAAAGCTTGGTTTAAAGTAAATATTTATCGATAGGAGTGCCATTCAAAACGTTTCATCCGTTCAGAGAACAAATAAAATGCTGACGACTTTGTTGCACAATGACATGTTGGTGAGATAATTATGTATCCGTATTCAACAGTATCTGTCATCTGTCTGTAAATTATTTTCCTCCCACAGGTTTAAAACTGCTCATGGTAGCTATTGTCAGAGACATTGTTTAGGTTTCTGTTATAGCTTACAGTCTTAGAATCATTCTTCAGAAAAGGTTCGCTTATGCATCAGATGTAATGAATAAAACTATGGGAGAAGTTAAGTCCATTTGAGGAAGAAATAAACAATAGCTTAAAGAAATAAAATATTTCAACTATTTAAAAACAAGTATATACAAATATATACAGGCATGTAGTATCGTTTGTGGCAGCCAGAAAAATAATTTTACACTTTAAAAAAAATTCCATCCTTTTCCCCATTACGTACTCCCTGTCTGTTTTATGAAAGGAATTATTATTTTAGGTCTCAAGTATATTTTAGAACAATTTCAACACCTTCACCTAACACATGTTAAAAACAAAAATGAAGATATACTAGTATATTGAAAGAGATATAAAAAAACTGATTTTTAAAAAAATGTATTTTGTCTAACATCAGAAGATTTATATCACTGGCCCCAACTGGTAGATGATGAAATAAACAAAGGTTCTATTTTCCCCTTTTAAACCCTTATCTGTCCAGTGGCAAGGAGCCTGTTAGGAGAGCATAAAAAAGAAGCAAACATTAATGTAGAAAAGTTGATAATGTATCCCAAAAAATAATTTTATTTTAATTTTATTTCCTCCTCCTACGGGACTTTTTCATTCTGATGTTCGTAAACCTAAAAATAAAAAAATGCTGGCCTAATATAGAATGAAAAATGTCAGTATACATTTGGCTCAATGATAAATTATTTTATTATATGATTGAATTATTTCCTTCTCTCTGATTGGCTGAGATCCAACTATGTTAGAAAAATACTACATTGTATTGACCTGCACGTGACGTTCCTGCTGACGAGGTCATTGTATTGATCATAGAACTTACAAAATGATGACTTTAAACGAGACTGCTAATATACTTGTTTCATTAACTTTTTTGCAATAATTTACCTCGTTTTAGTAATTGTTCATTGTAGAGCATGCTCTTGCGTACCGAATCAACTAAGAGATATAAACTCCGTATGTAGATGACGAAGGTATACCGATATTGCTGCATAAGTAATAAGTAAGGGAAGTTGACGATTGAAAAGTTAAAGACATCATGTTTATCACAGAGTTCGGTTGTTAAATTACCATTAACGTATTTTCAAATAAAATATCCAAATATTAAATAGATGTGTCAGACTCAGAATCAGGTGCCATGGAGGAGTGAGCATCCCCTGCCGACCGGTCACACCTGCCGTGTGCTCGTTGTCATGATCAGGAAATAACGGAAAAAATCCGTCGTCAATTCAGTGTATAAATAATGGATTAACAATTGGTATGAAAAACGTCAGTCAGCATTTGACCCAATGATAAATTGTATTTGCTGACAAGGTCATAGAATGGAAATAACCATTCTTAATTGACAATACGTCGTCGATATATCTATATATCGAGTTGAATGCCACAGCAAGTGTTTCTTCTTTTCACTTATATGAATTTGGACAAATTCTGTATCATATGAGTATAAAAAAAATAGGTTTACCAAAAATAGGGCGTAATTAGTACCTATGGGAATTCCAATAGATTGTTGGAAGAACTGGTCTCCAAAAAACACATAGATATTGTCAGTCAGAAATAGGATTTGTTGATAGTAGGGATGTCAACGAATAGTCGACTATTCGACTCTCAGTCGAAAGGACCGACGATCGAATAATAAAACAACATTCGACTATTTAATAAATGCAAGATAAGGGGGGGGGGGTGATGATGAAATGTTCATCTCAAAATTGAAAAAGGGTCCTTCTTCAAACTATACAGCTGTATAGAGTACGTCCTCAGACGAATAAGAACTAGCTCAAACACAGTCACAGTATATAAATAATTTTCCACATTGTACATATGGAAAATACAGTAATTACATACCGCGATGATTATTACTCAATAACTGACTTATTTCTGTTATTGTACGTAGTAAATTATGGAACGCTATACTGGACTACTAAAATTATTTAATTGACTTGTACCAGTTATATTTATAAACTCTAGGAAATTCAAAAGCTTAGGAACACACAATATTTGCTTAGCCGTGAAGTTTTAAAGCTCGATAATTATTAAAACAATAATCTGACATACAAGACATTTTGATATATAGCTTGGGCAATCATTAATTGAACAATCAGTATTTAGTTTCCATCGGTGGAGATAGTGTGTGTTTACAATTCCCCATTTCCAATTTATTTTAATAAGCTTTCAAACACACTGTGCTATATAAAAAAAATAATAAATGTTCCGAATATTTGACTATCGTTCGAATAATGCAATCGAATGTTCGACTTAGGACAATTAATATTTTGACATCCCTAGTTGATAGTCCTTAAAAGTATTGGCAGAGTGTGTAACAAGCTAAAGGTTGGATTTGTTGATAGTCCCTAATAGAGATTGTTCTATCTGACGTATCCGTATCCGTATACGTATCCGTATCCGTATCGAGGTATGAGATGCATCTCGATCCCGATGTCCAAACCATCTGGTTACATTTCTATCGTTTCAAGTTTGGTTTTGAACCTTATTCACTAAGAAATAATATGTAGAGTGATTTTTTAATAAAAACATATAAGTTGCTGTACACGTCTTATGCATCATGTCTTTTTGGGTGGAGGGGGTATAAAAGTTTAAAAATAAAATTAGAAAAACAGGTATGTTATTTTTATTTAATTTGTAGAAAATATTTATAGATCGACCTCTCTCTCTCTCTCTCTCTCTCTCTCTCTCTCTCTCTCTCTCTCTCTCTCTCTCTCTCTCTCTCTCTCTCTCTCAATTTAAGGGTATTCATTTTTCATTCTTGAAATAACATTTACAAGAACACGACATATCCCTAATAATATATAATTATATATACAGTAAAACCTCTTTATCTCAAACTTGTAAATTGTAAATACATGTAGTTGTACATTAACTGGGAAAGATTTAATCATAGTGCAAAACAAATGTATATGGGGGATTCACTGAAAATGTCCATCCTCATTTCCCTTTTTATCATCTTCTATGCCATTCATTATCACGTATTTGATGGTCATTGTTCTCCAGAAAATTTTTGGATATCTGGTAATTCGGGGGCAGTTTGAATACACTCCCTAAATTGTAGGTCGATAACCGTATCATGGGCGTCGGAAGAAAATAGGAAGGGGAGCTAGTTGAAAGGGGGTGCTAATCT